>NW_017700145.1:0-2267 GCF_001879085.1 Nicotiana attenuata | reverse complement strand
TCATGGAGTTTCAAATGGGCAAAAATCCCTCATAATTGCTCATTTTATCTTTGCCCGAAAATCCTTCGTGTCTCTGAGCAAAGAGGGGTAGCTGTGAGCACGTGATTTTTGCTTCACATGAATTACTCCTACAGAATCCCAAAGAATTAGATTTTTTTTCTTTTAGTTATTTGTTATTTTAGGAATTATTGTAGAATTTTTCTGATTATTTGCATTTTGTGTGCATGTTTAATTTTTATTTAATTCATGAAAAATACAAAAAATACATTGCATTTGCATTTAGGACTTAATTTTATATTTTAGATTAATTAGTAAATTAGTTGTTTTACAAAAATAGAAAAACATCACAAAAAATAGTTCATTTTGCATTTTTAACTCTTTAATTTTCGAATTGTTATAGTTTTTCTCTTAATCTAGGACTTAATTAATTTTTATAATTACTATGAAGAGTAATTAGTTTATTTTGGTAGATTAACTTAGTTTTTAGAAGATAATTTAGGTTTATTTTAATTTAAAAAAAAGGGAAAAAACAGAAAAGGAAGTCAGAAAGGAAAGGCCTACGAAAGCAAAATAAAGTCGAAAAGGTTGAGTTCCACCGACCAACCGTCATGGCAAAATCTGGGAAAAACCAGAGGTTCTCAGGGCCTGAAATGAAATTGGTCCCCAGAAAACAAGCAGTTGCAATTGAGATCTTCATCAAAGAAGCTGGGCCGAGATCAAGCGATTGAGACAATCAAGGCCACAAAACCAACCACCATTTCAAACTAACAATTGTTCTTTGTTTGAAAACTTGAAACAGGTGCAATCCAAGGCAACCGTGCAAGAAGCAGGTGCAACTAAAAAGAAATGCGCAAATGCTAGAAACAGCTTTGCAACAACAATCCATAAAAGGGAAGTCCCCTCCAAGTTTTTCCCGCATTTACTCATTCTGTGAAATAAAAAAGGGGAAATTGAAATAAAAAGAAAGAAAGATAAGAAGAAAATTCAAAAAAATGGTAGCGTAGGGTCCCCAATCTCTAGCTACGTTTCCCCAACATAGGGTCCCATTCCTAGTCGCTCCCAGCATAACCTGGTAGTCTTTTCCATTACAGGGTCCCATTCCCTAGCCGCTCCCAGCATAACGTGGTAGTCTTTTCCATTACAGGGTCCCATTCTCTAGTCGCTCCCAGCATAACCTGTTAGTCTTTTCTATTTTAGGGTCCACTCCTTAATTGATCCCCAGCATAACCCGAGGACCTTTTTCTCTTTTCCGGCATAACCCGATGAACTTTCCCGGCATAACCCGTGGACCTCCCCAGCATAACTCGGGACCTTTTTTTTTTTGGGCATAACCCGATGACTTTCCCGGCATAACCCGTGGACCTCCCCGGCATAACCCGAGGACCTTTTTTCTTTTCCGGCATAACCCGTGGACCTCCCCGGCATAACCCGAGGACCTTTTTCTTTTCCGGCATAACCCGATGACGTTTCCCGGCATAACCCGTGGACCTCCCCGGCATAACCCGAGGACATTTTTTCTTTTACGGTATAACCCGATGAACTTTCCCGGCATAACCCGTGGACCTACCCGGCATAACCCGAGGACTTTTTTCTTTTCCGGCATAACCCGATGAACATTCCCGGCATAACCCGTGGACCTCCCCGGCATAACCCGAGGAACCCGATGAACTTTCCCGGCATAACCCGTGGACCTCCCCGGCATAACCCGAGGACTTTTTTCTTTTCCGGCATAACCCAATGAACTTTCCCGGCATAACCCGTGGACCTCCCCGGCATAACCCGAGGACTTTTTTCTTTTCCGGCATAACCCAATGAACTTTCCTGGCATAAACCGTGGACTTCCCCGGCATAACCCGAGGACTTTTTTCTTTTCCGGCATAACCCGATGAACTCTCCCGGCATAACCCGCGGACCTCCCCGGCATAACCCGAGGACCTTTTTCTTTTCCGGCATAACCCGATGACTTTCCCGGCATAACCCGTGGACCTCCCCGGCATAACCCGAGGACTTTTTTCTTTTCCGGCATAACCCGATGAACTTTCCCGGCATAACCCGTGGACCTCCCCGGCATAACCCGAGGACTTTCTTTTTTTCTTTTTTTTATTTTCTTCCGGCATAACCCGATGACTTTCCCGGCATAACCCGTGGACCTCCCCGGCATAACCCGAGGGCTTTTTTTTTTCTTTTCTTCCGGCATAACCCGATGACTTTCCCGGCATAACCCGAGGACCCTTTTATTTTCCGACATAACCCGGTCATCTTTCCAG
>NW_017700144.1:0-2267 GCF_001879085.1 Nicotiana attenuata | reverse complement strand
TTTCTGGGCTGACTTCCAGGCTGACAATAGTCCTTACAAGTGCCAAGCTCAGCATATGTGGCACTACAAGATCGTCATGGGAAGGGATACCATCGAACCAGATAGATACCACGCCGGTTGTACTCCTTACTATTCTGGCTGGTTGGAGGATAATCATGATGGTCTGGGTCAACCTGGGTTCGTTCGAGGTCACAGGATCATAGATGAAAAGGCCGAGGCACAGGTCAAATACAATCAACTACGCAAGAGAATCCGGGAATGCAAAAGTGAGCACCGTGAGATATAGGAAGCCAATCAAAAGTTAATTGAGGAATGGAAGGACATGGCCGTCAATGCCGACAAGCGACTAGGATACCGGGAGCGAGGCATAGTGGAGCTGGAAAGAAGGTTTCTTAAAAGGGTCAAAGACTGTCAGAATGCTGAGGGGAACGAAGGCGGACATCTAGCCAGGCCTACCTATTGCTGGGACTTCGCGAGCTGGGGAAGTTATTTGACGGAGCCAAGGATGCTGAGTCTGGGGAGGGTCCTTCAGGGACCAAGTAGATAGGACTTTATCTTTTTGCTATTTAAAATGTAATAAGGCCAATGGCCATTAGTGACTTTATTTTTCCCGTTATTTAGTGTCGATTTGGGATTCGACTATCTTTTATAAATAAAATGAGGCATTTAGCATTCCAAGTTCTCCAAATCAATTTGTCGCTAGGCCTACCCAAATTAGGACGCGATTTACATTCCTGCATTATGTGTTTAAATATTGCAACATTTTTTTTATGAACCCAACTAACTTGGTTACCTTTTTTGTTTTTGTTATTCCCCTCCCCAAAGGTTAGTTCGAGCACTCTGGCAACATCATCCTATTCCACAAGATCCAAGGGCCCTCCACCCACTCCTCCTCTCAGTCCCGTCAAAAACAAGAACAAAGGAAAGATGGAAGATTTGAACAACACTAGAAAGGAAAACTCAACTGAACGGGTAGAGGTCACTCACGGTCATGGTACTTTGGTTCCCAAGGAGAATGCCTCCTAACTGGAGCAAAAGCTGCTGAAATTTCAGGAAGAACTTGATCAAGTCCGGAATTTGGCGAATCTGTCATTTTCCCTCACTACTCCAGATATCAACTTCCCAAATGCTCAGAACCCCACACCTCCACAGAGTCTCCCAAGCAGCAGAACCACACCGCTCCTCACCACCACTGCAACACCTGCCATACTTCCAACAATACCCCGCTACTCATCCCAGAACCACAAAACTCCACAAATGATCACTGCCACACCCACCATAACACCCCCATCTTTGTGGAGATTGTGCCGCACTCCACCCCACCCATCTCAAACACATCCGAGCCCAATGACCAAGATTTGCTTATCAAGAACTTGGCTGAAGAACTTAAGAAGTTGACTAGCAGAATTCAGGGCGTTGAAGGAAGTAAGGGAGTTGAAGGGCTGAACTACGAAGATCTTTGCATACAGCCCGATGTCGAACTGCCCGAGGGGTACAAACCTCCCAAGTTCGAGATGTTTGACGGTACAGGGGATCCGAGGGTCCACTTGAGAACATACTGTGACAAGCTGGTCGGAGTGGGAAAAGACGAGAAAATCCGCATGAAGCTTTTCGTGAGGAGCCTGAAGGGAGATGCTTTATCTTGGTACATTAGCCAAGATCCAAAGAAGTGGCCGAACTGGGTAAGCATGGCGTCTGACTTTATGGATAGGTTTAGATTCAACACGGAGAATGCGCCGAATGTGTTCTACATTCAAAACCTAAAGAAGAAGCCCACAGAAACCTTCCGCGAGTATGCTACTCGTTGGAGGTCCGAAGCAGCTAAGGTTAGACCTGCCTTAGAAGAAGAACAGATGAACAAATTCTTCGTTCGGGCCCAAGACCCGCAATATTATGAGAGGCTGATGATGATCGAGGGCCACAAATTTTCTGACATTATCAAGCTAGGGGAAAGGATCGAAGAGGGCATCAAAAGCGGAAAGGTTACTAATTTCGAGGCTTTACAAGCTACAAACAAGGCCTTACAGTCAGGCGGTGTGTCCAAGAAAAAGGACGTAGGAGCCGTAATGGTGGCACAGAGAACCAAATCTCCCGTCAAATACCAAACCTACCCAATGCCTCCACTCACATATCAGCCTACTCCAAACTACCAAGCACCCTCACCCTCTTACCAAGCTCCACCACTCACCTACCAATCACCTCCCACATATCAGCCCACTTCACCCAAATATTCCCAACCAGCACATGTTTACCAAGCCTACAACACT
>NW_017700143.1:0-2267 GCF_001879085.1 Nicotiana attenuata | reverse complement strand
GCGGGTCACCTTGCTCAGACTCAAATAGTAATACCTTCAATCAGCTAATAACCCGCTACCGGGTGAACAATACCTGCAACTGCACGCGAGGTGCAGGGAGAAAGTGAGTACTCCAACTCAGTGAGCAATAAAAGTAAATAATAACTGAGCGGTAAGAAATCACGTAAAAGCACTCCATCGTGCTATATAGGACAGTGCAAATCTTTGAGAAAACAGTAAAACCGTGAAAATCCTTTAGAAAATATCTGGGCTCAGTTAAAACCTCTTTTAAAAATATCCTTTCCAACAGTTAAGCAAATGAATGCGTAATCAGATAGTGCAAGTCAGCACATAAGTCAGCCCCTCAGGCACAACACTCCACTAGCAATTAACACCAGGGCGCCTGGTAAACAGTGCAAAGAGTAGCATGGATGCCAATGAAATGAGAGTGCTGAATGTCATGACACGTATTACAAACAGGAACCAATGCATGAATGCAATGCAATGCATATGACCGCTGCGGCGTGCAGCCCGATCCATTTGGGTACCCGCGCTCACTGTAGGGGTTCAGACTCCGGAGGGGCTCCTACAGCCCAAGCGCAATATCAATATAACATCGCTGCGGCGTGCAGCCCGAGCCATCCATATATCCAGAAATCACTATAACACTACTGCGGCGCGCAGCCCGCCATGCTCAGTCCAGAAATGCACATAAGCCCCTTGGGCAATAATAAAATAGCAGTTCAAAACGTCAGTAAAATATCATTTAAGTTTTCAAATCATGAAAAATGGCTGAATTTGCTAAACAGTATTAAAACCCTGGACCGAGATCAAATAGCATGTAAAGTAATGTAAACACAGTGATATCAATCCCTGAAGGATTCAAATAATCGGCACAAAGCCCAAAACATGGCAATCAGCCCAAATCATGATGGTAACAAGTAGTTTCAGTCAAATACGCGGTAAAATCAACAACCGGGACGGACCAAGTCACAATCCCCAACGGTGTTTTACCCCACGCTCATATCCGGCGTGCAAGTCACCTCAATACAGCACTATGATGTGCAAATCCGGGGTTTCAAACCCTCAGGATATCATTTACAAATATTACTCACCTCGAACCGGCGAAATCTCAAGCCCGCGACGCCTTTGCCCATCAAATAGGCCTCCTCGCGTGTCGAATCTATCCAAAATCAGAGCGAATACATCACAATATGCAAATGGGACACTACCCGATCGAAAACAATCGAAAAATAGCAAAAAACTCGAAACTAGCAAAACCCTAGCCCCCGGCCCATTTCTCGAAAAATTACAAAACTCACATTACCGGATTCCTTATCTCGCCACGAGTTCATACATACCAAGAAATCCCAAATCCGAGCTCAAATGACCTATGAAATCCCAATTTGAAATATCAAAAACTCAAGCCCTAGCTTTACCCCTTTTTGGTGAATTTCAACCAATTTCCATGTTAAATCTATCATAATCTCGTGTATTTAGGCCAAGGAACTTACCTCCAATCAATACTCCTTGAATCTCTCTTCAATTTGTCCCAAAGAGCACTCAAAATACTCAACAATGGAGGATAAATGACTAAAACTCGCGGATAAAATGTTTAAAACCCTTCTGTCCGCTACAGTACTTCCCTTCTATGCGATCGCGGCCCAAGCCCTGCGATCGCAATGAACAAAATTGCACAACCTCAAAAATGCACTATGCGAACGCACCATCACACATGCGAACGCACTGAACGACTGGCCATAACTATGCGATCGCGGACCACCTTATGCGATCGCATAGGGCAACTCAGCCGGGTCCTCACTTTCTCTTATGCGATCGCGTTACTGTTAGTGCGAACGCACAGAACAAAAATTGCTGCCTCACAAACTCCTCTTATGCGATCGCGACAACACCCCCGCGATCGCATTGACTAAATTCTCTGCAACAAAATGACTGATAACCTGCAACTCCCAAGTGCCAAAATTGGTCCGATTGACCATCCGAAACTCACCCGAGGCCCCCGGGACCTCAACCAAAAACACAAACATGATCCAATACCTTATTCGAACTTGCTCCAATCATCAAATCACCACGTTTAACACTAAAATCATCAAATTACATCAAATTCAAGCCTAAGTTCTTTAAAAACTTCCGAAACACGCATTCGATCAAAAACCCAACCAAATCACCTCCGAATAATCTGAAATTTTGCACACATATCCAAAACCACCTAACGAAGATACTGCAACTCTCGGAATTCCATTCTTACCCTCGGATCAAAATCTCAC
>NW_017700142.1:0-2268 GCF_001879085.1 Nicotiana attenuata | reverse complement strand
TCAGTCTAGGAAGTGATATAGGCGTTTTCTTGTTGAGCCAGATATGTATATTTTACCCGCCTAATTATTATGTATCGTAGTTAACCCCTTCGAGCCTGTAATCCTGTTTCTTTGGCAACCACATTACAAGCCTTACCCATTTGTTCGAATTAACCATCTATTTGAATCATTGAAACCTCTCATGAGCACTTGAGTTGTTTATGAACTTTGTAAAAGTTAAAGTGTGGGGTGGTTGGTTTGGCTTTTGAGTGGAACTAATGAAATAAGGAGAAAGGTGCACTGTTTTGAAAAAGTAAAAGCCACTTGAATTGAAAAAAAAAATAGCTGGATTGTTGTAAAAAATAATAATAATAATAATAATAATTCCTTGATAAGTGGTGGCTCTTGATGTAAGTGTGCTTAAAGAAGTATGGGGTAATATAAATTGATGTGAAGGTAGAGTTTGGTTTGACATAAGTATGAGTTTAAATGTTAAAGTATATGTATTAAAGTGCTTAGGGAGGTGTAGTCACTCTTATATCTAAATGTATCCTACCCGTCCCGTAGCCTACATTACAACCAAATAAAGTCCTAATTGATCCTAGATTGAATGAGATCGATTAGTGGAGTAGTACACTACGGGCAAGCTTATGGTGCATCTTTTGTGGCATATGAATGTTATTTCTGAGAGTGAATGAATTCTTTCTATCTTAAGTTCCTAAGTGTTCTTAAATTTTATTGTGTGGAACTACTCTCTTTTGTTGTGTGAGGGCACTTGATTCATGAAGGAAAGATAATGTCAGTCACCTCTATATTAGAGTAAGTGGGTGAGTTGTGAATAACGTGTGGTACTTGTGAGTCAAATCTTGAGGTGAAGATGTTACGCTTTTGTGCTTAGTCTATTTTAAATACTCTTGGTGTGATGAGTTAGGAGAATTGTTTAAAAAGGTCGTGTCTATAAAAAAAGTGGAGTTTGATTGCTCGAGGACGAGCAATGGTTTAAGTGTGAGGTGTTGATGATAGGCTATAATTGCATATTTTAGTCGCTTATTACACTCGAATTTACTGCACTTTAATTGAGTTTGCGCTTTAATCGCTAGTGTTTTGCACTAATTGTGTGTTTTATGCCTTGTAGGTGTGAATCCGAGCTATATAGATGTTATGGAATGAATTTAAGTGATTTGAAGCTTTGAAGTCTGAGTAAAAGCTCAAGGAATTAAGCCGGGATCGTGTTCGGGGGTCAAATTTGATAATTAAGTACGAACGAAGACTTGAGGAGGCATATTGCGCACTGTCTAGTAAAATAGACATAACTTTTTGCTCAGAACTCCATTTGGGCTCCACAATATATGGTTAGAAAGCTAACTCAAAGGGATACAACTTTCATGTTTTACGTTTTTCCAAATTCCAAAAGGAACAGGATGAAAAACCGCGGTTTTGCCGCGATCGCGGCAGAACACCGCGGTGGAAGGCAGTTTCTGAAGAATGAAGAATCCGCGAGGGCGTTTGGCCGCGGTTCCACCGCGATCGCGGTGAAACCGCGGTGGGAAGCGTAAATTTCAGGGGCTAAAGTGTAAAACATGGGATTTTAAGTCCTAAACCCTATATAAAATAAAGGAGGCCGGCCTAGAACAGGAGGGGACATATTTTGGACACAAATTAGACCTAAGGAGGCGGAGAGACACTACTTTAGGGTTAGACAACACCCTTGGAGGCAAGAACACATTGGGAGCAAGGCGGAGAATTCTTCTACGAGTTTTTCCTTCCTCTTCCTATTTTTCATTGTTGGTTATGACTTTTAGTATTATAGTTTTACATACTATTATGAATAGCTAATTTGTTATCTAGAGTTTTGATAGAACCTTTTGTAGGATAAATTCTTGTTATGTTTTTATATAATTGAGCCATAGCTTTTCTCTATTTGTTCAACTACGTTTATATTGTGGTTGGTTGAAGAGCTCTCAATTAGCTGTGCCTATTTAGTATGCATAACTCGGGAGAGAGTGCATATTTAGGTAATTGTTGACAACACCACTCCCAGAGTATATGAGGGATCAATAACCGAGGGTTTAAAGGTGGGATTAGGGATAACGAAGCCTTGGGTGCGATCTGAAGTGAGGTGTATTAAAAGCCAGCTAGTGTAGCTCGGGAGAGTGCGTCTAGTAAATTGTCGTAATTACTCGGGAGAGATTTACGGTAATAAGAGTGCTCATGATCGGTAGAGAATACTTAGGCGAAATTATAGAAGACATAGCGGGAAGAATTCCGACAATTGGGGAAATCATAACT
>NW_017700141.1:0-2268 GCF_001879085.1 Nicotiana attenuata | reverse complement strand
AGTAGGAGGAAGCCATCCATAAGCCCATTCTACTTTATCTGCAGTGAGGGATCTTAAACATGACGACCAGGCCTCAGTACCCTCCGGGAACTCAATACCTGTAACTCGGGTCTCGAACTCTACAATACAACTCAACCCGGTTAAGCCGTAGTTCATATATCCTGTGCGGTGACAAAGATGTTCCTGTATCCATAACTGTAAGAGCAAATTGCAACCTTGAAAGAATTTCTCCCCTTCTCGACATTTGGTCAGAGCTCGGTATATTTCTGCTACGATCAGGGGAACCACTGTGCTAGTAGGTTCTTCATAGCAACATCTAGCATTCCTACTAGGCCAAGGTCTATGTGACCATCTTTTCTAAGACAAACTACCACTCCCAAAAAGGCCACCATGAAGGCTAATCCCCGTCGGGCTTCCCATTTGTCCTTATTTCCAGCATGTGTTAATCCTGTATTGGGTTCCTCAAAACCTTTGGTGTTACCATACCGGTGATATAGGAAATGTAGTGTACAACATCCTTTTGCCAGATGCGGGTCCTGAATATCCCGACTGATGTTCAACAAGTCTAAAAACCTATGAAGAGTTACCGGTCGTGGGGCCAAAGGGTATCTACCGCGGAGGTTCCCGTTGAGACCGGCATATCCAGCAATTTCTTCCAATGTGGGCGTGAGTTCAAAATCTGAAAAACGGAATACATTACGGGTCGGGTCCCAAAATGGAATCAGTGCCTCAATGACATCCTTCCTTGGTCTGATTTTCAATAAATCTACAAGACCGCCCAGGATTTTAACCACAGTATCTCTGCTTCCTTTTCCCAAGTCATGCCACCACATATGGAGTTTCAAAGGGATCTCGCTCAGGACTGAGAAGGTTTCGATGTCACTTGAATTCATCCTGCACATTTATTTAGGGGAATTTAATGACTTATTTAAAAACGGCTATTTGTGCAAAATTCTTTATTTAGAAAATAAGGACTTGGATTTGCAAATTATGAACCTATGTGCAATTTTTAGAATTATATAACCGCTTTTAATTAATTAATTTTAAGAAAGTGAACGTCGTTTAAGAGCGTGTTTTTGGATCACGTCACATGAAATGCACCCGGATCCTTGACACCTCTTATTCAACGTTTTGGGATTTGGATTTGGGTCGCATGAAATGCACACCCGTAGTTAAGAAGGTAAAATTATTAAAAAGCGCGCCTAAAGTGGCTAGCGTCTTGTTAACTTTGCGGGAGGCAATGAAAATTCGCTAAATGGCACGTCCCGAATTTCTAAATATTTTTAATAAAGCAATTAAAGAGGGCCACGCAATTTGTGATTTTATTTGGCACGACACACCTCAATTCGTTCTTAAAGGACAACCTAAAGATGAACTAGCATTATCTATAAGAATTGTCTCTAAAAAAAACTTAATTTGTTAACATTGTGAATTAACTAACATCATGGTATTCAAGGAAGTTCGGGCCTCAAGCTCAAGTCCAGACTCGAACAAGGGCGATCTCCATTACTGAAGAAACCCTTAGCTCGAGTACGCTACTTAACTTGAAAGGCCCAAAGCCTACCATTTAATTATTAATGGATCCAATAACGAATTAAGCTAACAGTTCATTGGGCTTCGAAGCCAGCCCAAGAGGAAGGAAAAATCCTTCTGCGTCGCTCATAAGAAGCTGCCCAACGTTTGGGCCTCAACACAAGCCCAATTGGGAAAACAAGCTAGAACTAGGACCCTGTATCGACCCCCCACAGCGTACAAACGATGCTTAAAACAACAGAAGATTGAAATAAATCCAAACGGCTAATCAAAGAACCAACATATACGCCACAATTTAAAAACAACCCGATCCTCAAAAATCACACCGTAGCTCATGCATTTCACACTCAACCAGACGCTATTCAAACTAATTATTGAACCATAGAGTTTCCGGCTACAATTTCCATGAACACTCCATATTATCCAACCTAAACATAAATGAAAGAGGCAAGATTCGTACCACTAGCCCGAATGATAACACTACTCACTAAATTCCTGTCATAACGGTCCCAACACACAAGTATTTGAGGAGTTCATCTAATTCAGAGTTAAAACAATAAAACCAAAGTTCCGGCATCTAATATAGAGCATAAATCATGAATGAATACAATAATGTCCAAGTAGTCATGCTAATTTAAACCAGGAAACACGTGAGCCAATCTTTTAAGAACGGGAATTATTCATTTACTATCTAAATCAAATACATGGCTTCTCTTTACATCTCTTATGCTACTC
>NW_017700140.1:0-2268 GCF_001879085.1 Nicotiana attenuata | reverse complement strand
TCCTGGTGGGCCGGTCCCTGAATGGGTAGGAAGCCCATGACGGGCCGTTCTCATACACGAGGCCCACGAGACCGGGACCGCTAAGCCCGGGACCGGCAGGCGGTCCTGGGTCGGTTCAACCGGGCCTAACGGTCCTAACGGGCTCCAACGGCTTAATTTTTTAAAAAAAAAAATTTTTTTTTTAAAAAAAAATAGCCAACGGTCAGATTTTAAAATCTAGCCGTTGGCCTTTAATTTTCAACCGTTTGGAACTTTAAAAAATAGCCATTTGGCCCCCAAACTTTATTTTAACCCCAATCTTTATATAATTACACTTTTCCCCAATTCTCAACTATAAATACCCCCTCATTCTTTCATTTTTACTCACCAATTCATCAATCTATCTCAATCTCTCTCAATCTATATCTAATTTCTCTTCTATAATTGCTTATTTTATTATTGCAATTTCGTGAAAAATTGTGAAGTTGGTGAATTGAAGTATTCAAGTCTTCAAGTCTTCAACGATTTTCAATTTTCAAGAAGTTGTTCGGCAATTCGGTAAACTCGTTCCAACTCTTAACTTTTAAGAATATATTTTTGTGTGTTTAGTTTGCATAATTGTAATTAATATGGCATTTTCTTTGAAAAAAATATTTGGTGGTAAGGGAAAAGCAAAAATTGGTGAAAGTAGTCTCCAACCTACTACCCTTCCCCCGGCTCCCCGACCCAGACCTGTTACCCGTCCTGCTGCTCTTATTATTCTTGATAGTGATAACCCTTGTTTTCAATTTTCCGATAGTGAATTTTGCCATAATGTTGCACAAGGTGAACAATTAAATGAAGAAGTTATGAATGCTCTTTATCCTAATCAAACTATCTTAGAAAATGATGAGGAAAATGAGGATGTAGATGAAACCCAACCGGATTTAGATGATTCACCTACTAGTCCTGTTAATAACCCAACTGATGCCCCGCCCGACCCACCTGTACAAACCCCTACTTTTAATAGACAACCTTCTAAACGCCTAGAAACATCAATAGTTTGGAATTTTTTTACTCAAGTAAGAGAACAAAATAAGGCTAGGTGTAAAACTTGTGGGAAATTGCTGGCGCATAAATATACTGGAGACCGTAGCGGTACGGGTAGTTTGGCTAGGCACATACAAACACACCCTAGAGATAAAGTTAAATATTTACAAATGAAAGCGCAGCAAGAGGGGACAAGTGTAGATACTGCGGTTAACCCTAGTACAGGTTCAAATCCAGATATTT
Source organism: Nicotiana attenuata (assembly GCF_001879085.1). NCBI lineage: Eukaryota > Viridiplantae > Streptophyta > Magnoliopsida > Solanales > Solanaceae > Nicotiana > Nicotiana attenuata. The sequence goes on along the minus strand of NW_017700140.1, from coordinate 1,017 downwards.
TTGCTAACACCGTTGCAGATATTTGTAGATATTTTTGCATTAGAGATAAAATAATGGCAATTTCTATGGATAATGCTTCTAGTAACACTAGTGCTATAGGCATACTTACAACAACACTAAATCCTGCATTTAGTAATTGTTTCCATGTGAGATGTATTTGTCACATTTACCATTTAATCGTCGGTGATGGTATGAGAATTTTAAATTTAGAAATTGAAAAGGTTAGAATGGCTCTTAATTGGCTTTTTTATTCAAACCGTAGAAGTAGACTTAGAGAGTATTTTAAAAAATGTGATGAATTTGGCCTTAGAGAAAGAAAGGTTCCTAAACCTTGTCCAACTAGATGGAATTATATGTACGAAAGTTTAGTAGTTGCATATGAATATAGAAACCCAATTAATGCAACGTTTAATGCTCGTGTTGGTGGTGAGGATGATGATGAAATCCTTACAAATCAAGATTGGACGAATGTCAAAATTCTTATAGATTTTTTAGAACATTTTCAAATTGCTACAAATGCATTTTCTGGACAATATTATCCTACTATTTCAAATATTGATTTCATTTCTTGGAATTTTGAAGATAACAGGGTTCACATTCGGGAACTTAAAGACAAGAAACTAAAAGAAACATCCGAGTTACACACTGGAATAACTCGGGATGCAGAAAAAGTAGCAGGACGGGTCTACCGGGACTCCCGCCTAATCGGGCATGGCGTAGCCTTCCAGTTTTGAAGCTTGGCACTTGGTCCCATGTATAACACCTCAGCGGTGCTAGTGCCATCTCCCGGCTGGACCATGTGGGTTTCGTAGAGCATTTTCCTCATTGCCCCACGTATTTCCTCAATTTCTTCAGCCGTGAAAACCTTATCATCTTCCTCTTTACTGTATTTAGGCTTGACAAAAGTTTCATACAAATGTACCACCTCATAACCGGCCATTTTCATTTTTTGAAAGAACACTTCTGCTTCCTCAGCACTCACAGGCTTCTTAGGCGGGAAACGCCTTCTGGTGGCAT
>NW_017700139.1:0-2269 GCF_001879085.1 Nicotiana attenuata | reverse complement strand
CAACTAAATAGCTAAAAACTAAGAAATCTCTTGCCCCAATTTGGTGACTGGGCATCATAGTTACCAGATATTAATAAGAATTTGAAAACTAAACTTGAATTGTAATACCTCTGTTCTCCAGGCGGGCTCCTGACTGCTGAAACTTGAAATGTGTGCCTCTGTTCTCCAGGCGGGCTCCTGACTTAAACAAAATAGACAAAAACAAAGAAAATCTCTTGCCCCAGTTTGGTGACTGGGCATCATACTACCAAATATTAATAAGAATTTGAAAACTAAAACTTGAATTGTAATACCTCTGTTCTCCAGGCGGGCTCCTGACTGCTGAAACTTGAAATGTATGCCTCTGTTCAACAGGCGGGCTCCTGACTGCTGAAACATGAAATGTGTGCCTCTGTTCTCCAGGCGGGCTCCTGACTTCAACAAAATAAACAACAAAAAAAATTTTCTGCCCCAGTTTGATAACTGGGTACAGCATGTTATCAAATATTAAAAATTAAAAGCTAAAATTTGAATTGTACTTCCCTTGTTCTCCGGGTGGGCGCCTGACTGCTGAAGCTTGAAAAGTATTCTCTTGTTCTCCAGGTGGGCTTGAACTTGAAAAGTATTCCCTTGTTCTCCAGGTGGGCTCCTGACTGCAACAAAATAACGAAAATTTTCTGCCCCAGTTTAGGATCTGGGCATATTTGTGAGTGTTAACCGGATCATTTTACCTACAGAGCTCTAAGAATTTAAGAGCTAAATCCCATTATCCAGGAGGGCCCTGAGGACTTCAAATTAAATCTCATCTTAAGAGTGATAACTTTAAAGCTAAATTATATTTCCTAAAGGTAGAACCTACGCTAAATCTTGTTATCTATGAGGGTCTTTAAATTTAACTAGGTCCCATTATCCAGGAGGGTCCTGAGAATTTCAATTAAACTCCATTATCCAGGAGGGTCCTGAAAACTCTTTGGAAATTAAATCTCATTATCTAGGAGGGGCCTGAAAGCTTTTAAATTAAATCCCATTATCCAGGAGGGTCCTGAAAATTAAATCCCATTATCCAGGAGGGTCCTGAAAATTTAAAACTAAATCCCATTATCCAGGAGGGGCCTGAGAAAGGTATTACCCCTACTATATTTGTTATCTATTAGGTCTTAACTACTCCCCATTATCCAGGAGGGCTCTGACAACTTCTAGTTTAAAAAAAACAGTTTTAACCTAAGCAGACCTTGTTATCTATATCTTGTTATCTAAGCAGACCTTAAAACTACGTCCCATTATCCAGGAGGGTCCTGAAAATCAAAATTCAAGTCTTATCTTATGAGTGTCAATTCTACAGCTGAATTATACTATCCTACAACAGTATCTTGTTATCTAAAAGAGATCTTAAAACTGTGACCCATTATTCAGGAGGGTCCTGACAACTCCTAATTGAATCCTATCTTAAACAGGCAACTTTGAAACCAACTTATGTTCCTTGGCGTACATTTATGCTAAATTATGCTACTCATGATTGTTTTGAGATTTAAACTAAGTCCCATTTTCCAGGAGGGTCCTGAGAACTCCTAATTGGATCCTACTTCAAACATGCGACTTTGAAACCACTTATATTCCCTGAGGTATCTTTATGCTAAATTATGCTACTCATGATTGCCTAAAAAAACTGGGTCCCATTTTCCAAGAGGGTCCTGAGAACTCCTAATTGTATCCTACTTCAAACATGCGACTTTGAAACCACTTATATTCCCTGAGGTATCTTTATGCTAAATTATGCTACTCATGATTGCCTAAAAAAACTGGGTCCCATTTTCCAGGAGGGTCCTGAGAACTCCTAATTGGATCCTACTTCAAACATGCGACTTTGAAACCACTTATATTCCCTGAGGTATCTTTATACTAAATTATGCTACTCATGATTGCCTAAAAAAATTGGGTCCCATTTTCCAGGAGGGTCCTGAAAGTTTACGGTCAAACCTGTTTGGTGCTTGCTCTTCCCCTACGGAGAGTTCCTCCGAAACAAACAAAATTTCCTGCCCTTGTTTCAATCAAAGAAAAATCTTGTCAATTTAAAAACATGGTGGTTGGTTTGTGGCCTTGAACTTTGAGGGCGATTGCTCCTTCATTTCCCATGATAACTGATTTCCACTCGAAGACCCTGCCTGCTTATTGACTAACCACTTTCTCTGTCATCCGTAATACCTTTTCTCCGTTCAGACCCAATATCCTCTATTTATTGCATTTCTCATAAACTGGCATCTACCCGACCTTTGTGTCTCACATGAATCCT
>NW_017700138.1:0-2269 GCF_001879085.1 Nicotiana attenuata | reverse complement strand
CCCGAAATTAGCAAAACCCGAGCCCCGGGCCCACTTACTCGAAAACTCAGAAATTTTTACATCATTAGATTCCTTATCTTCTCAACGAGTTCATACATATCAAAAGTTCTCAAATCCGACCTCAAATGGTCCTTCAAATCCCAATTCAAAAGTCCAATTTCTCAACCCCTAGTTCTTCAATTTTAGGCTTAGTTTCCATGAATTTCTAGGTGGATTTCACAATATAATCGAGTTTTAAGACCAAAATTCCTTACCTTAACGAAGTCTCTTGATTTCCCTCTTCAGAATCGCTCCAAAAACTCCAAGGTCGAAGGCAACAATGGTGGAATAACCCAAAATCGCGCAATGAAATAACATATAAGGTCTGCCCAGGCCTTTCCGCATCTGCGGTCCAAGTTCCGCTTCTGCGGTACCGCATATGCGGTCCAACCATCCGCTTCTGTGGAAATTCATTAAAGTCCAAAACCGCGGAAATTCATTAAAGTCCAAAACCGCTTCTGCGGTCCAGTAGCCGCAACTGCGGCTCCGCAGGTGCGGGCCCCCTACCGCATCCGCGATTCCAACCTTCCTCTCCCAAAACCGCATCTGCGGTTATCCTCTCGCATGTGCGGCACTGCACCTGCGGTCCCCACATCGTAGGTGCGAAATTACCAGAAGCAGCATATTTTTCTGAAATCTCCCAAGTTCAAAATCTTCCCGTTAACCATCCGAAATCACCCCGAGGCCCCCGGGACCTCAACCAAAAGCACCAACACATCCTAAAACATCATCCAAACTTGTTCCAATCATCAAAACACATCAAACAACACCAAAACCATCAATTCACATCGAATTATAGCCTAAGTTTTCCAAAAACTTCCGAAACACGCATTTGATCAAAAACCCGACCAATACACCTCCGAATGACCTGAAATTTTACACACACATCCCAAATCATATAACGAAGCTACAACAACTCTCGAAAATTCTATTCCGACCATCGGATCAAAATCTCACCTATCAACCGAAATTTGCCAAAATACTAACTTTGCCAATTCAAGCCAAATCCTTCCACGGACTTCCAAAATGCATTCCGATCGCGCTCCTAAGTCATAAGTCACCCAACGAAGAATCAAAAAAACTCCGATCCGAGTTCATATACAAATAAGTCAACTCTTGGTCAAACCTTTCAAATTCAGAGCTTTCAACTGAGACTGTTCTTTCAAATTCATTCCGATTTTCCTGAAAACCAAAACCAACGGTCTACATCAGTCATAATACATACACGGGGCAAGTCATGCCCGAGAACTGGCGGTCAAAGTGCAAAAGCTCAAAACGACCGGTCAGGTCGTTACATCCTCCCCCACTTAAATACACGTTCGTCCTCGAACGTACCCAGAGTTGTTCTAAAAGCCAACCAATCGCTGAATAACCTTACCATGCACATACCCGGGGGTGATCCCACGTCACCCTATCTCATATAGGTCTGATAACACATTGCAACTGAAATTACACAATCCAGTCTGGCCCATCAGCCATAGGACCACATTTCCACTTCTGAAACCATCAATACGATCAAAACCTCACACCTATACTCTGAATAGACCCGAACCAGCTGTAATAACCCATGCCTGCAACCTCGGGAGAAATCCCATGATATACCACATAACTCAAACACTCACAGCGATAACTTCTATTCACAGCAGCTGCCCACTACTACCGGATACTGGTAGGAAACCTTTTATCAACTAAAGTCTCATTCCAACACTTTTATATACTGCCAACGATAAATGAAATACGCACTAACCACGACCATTTCTCAGGTCAACCATTCACGAAGCTACTTCTCCCCTGACAAATACCATAGCAAATTTCCGAGCCGAACCTCGATCTTATCCTTCTAACATGCTGAAATCGAATCCGTTCGTATTCATTAATGATCCCAACGATCTCCTCTAATCCAACACACCACTCTGGTGACATGACACATCAATATAGGTCTAAGCCACAACTTGCATAATACGCGCACCAATAAGCAACAGTCTGAACATACTCAAATCATGAAAATGACTCAAATGAAAGAGCTGTACCTCAAGCTCACTCGTACCACCACAACACAAGGCTGAGAACCCGTCTCAAATCATAGAAATAGAACACGCGAATCTAACCCGCAAGGTCATATCTCCACATAGCTTCGCTGCAAATGCGCGATCCTATCCAAACACTGTTCCACATGAAACACCTCCAGTCACTATGCTCGAAATTTGACAACCACGCACAATTTGATGTC
>NW_017700137.1:0-2269 GCF_001879085.1 Nicotiana attenuata | reverse complement strand
TGGAGAATGAGTATGCGCCGGGTACGTATTTGGTCACGTCCAGAATTTTGAAGGCGTACGGCGCATTCTTTCAGCGTTCGCAGGCCGTTGCGATTATTCTGACGGCGGGACGTTGGATGGCTGAGAAGCCGCTTCGCGGAGCTTGTCATAATGACGCATGCTTCGGCAGGACCGAACCGTTTTACGGTTGGTCGTGCAGTTAATGACGGCAATTGGGTTTCGCGAAAGCCATTTGCGTTGCCTATAAAGGTCGGTTGAGGCATTCATTTCTCATATCTTCATTGTTCATCTGAGAGAGATTCTGAGGAAACTTTTTCGTTCTGCTAATTCATCTTCTCCTTTCTTTCCTTTGATTGTGATAACCTTTGTCTTGCCCACCGAATTCTATCCCTTTCTCTTTAGTAGATCAACAATGGCAGGCAGTTCTTCCCACGATGCTCTTCCGATAGATTTTTCGGTAGTTGAAGGGCCACCTCCGGCAATGGGAGGTGCCGAACAGATAGAGACCGGAGAAGTTCCGTCGGTTGACGAGGTAGTTCCTCGGCCCGGAGGTCTGGCGATTGACTTCACTGTCGACGGTGGAGAGGACTTGGTGGATGAAGCCCCGTTAATGGGGGAGATTGGGATGGCCCGATTACGGGAACAGGGGGTCATTCCCACCCATGCAGACATCGTTCTCGCTAGAAGCGAGGAGAGGGTCCACACCGACCGCAGGGGATACTGCGTTTTTTACGCCTATCCTTTCAGGTTGGGGTTCAAGATCCCGCTCCCAATGCTGGTGGTGGATTTCTGCCGTTATTACGGGGTGTGCCCGGGTCAGCTCACTCCTTCCCTCTACAAATTGTTGGCAATGTTCACCAAGTACGCGGAATTGGCCCTTAGGGAGGTCACGCTGCAGCATGTGCTTAGTCTCTACGCTCCCCAGAGAGTCCGTGGCACCATGATTCAAGCGTGCCCTCGTGGGTCGAGGGGCCTGGTCATGAGATTGGATGACGAGGTCGACCCTCGCCCTTTCGAGCACTTCTTTTATATCAGGACCAGGCATCTGGTGGCGGATGCTACTGGGTTCCCAGAGGCTTGGAACCATGCACGTAAGTTCTTTAGTGGTTGAATTCCCTTTTCTTCCCCTCTTTATGATTTGTGATCATGAGCGTTAACTCGTGTCGTTTTTTGTAGCCGACAGGTCGCCGCCGGCCCCATTGCCTTGGATACGCGAGTGGGTCGAGGCCGTACTCCCCCATACGGTGGGGATACGCACATGGGCGTCTTTCTTGGAGAGGCATGGCCGTAGGCCTGTGGCAGGTAAAAAATTGATTTCTTCTTCTGTTCCGCTTTGTTTCAACTCTATTCATCAACTTTGTTTTCCTGTGATCAGGGAGGGCACGCCGCGTCAGGGCCCCTCAGTTGGCCTTCCGTCGGCCTGGTGCAATTGCTCGGCTTACTGCAGCGCCGGTGTCGCGCTCAATACCGAGGGCGGCATCAGTTGAATCTTCAGCGGTTCCTTCTCCAGCACGGTCCGCGCTTCGGGACGAGGGGGAGCGACTACTTCTCAGACCGGGGGTGGTCATCAGACCCCCGATGCTCGCACACCCGAGCAGGTTGTTCAGGGCTTACAGACACCTGGGGTAGCTCCAGCTCAGCCAGTTCAGCCAGCTGCACAGTTGCAGCAGTTGTTCCAGTTGCGCCAGTCGCACCAGCTCCAGCTCATGTGGTTCCAACTATGCCGGATGACGAGCAGCGTCGGTTGGAGAGGTTCGGTAGGCTTCAGCCTCCGACTTTCAGTGGTGTTGAGGGCGAGGATGCCCAGGGCTTTCTGGATAAGTGCCAGTGTATGCTTCGTACTGCGGGTATTCTGGAGTCTAGTGGAGTGGCTTTTACTACCTTCCAGTTCACAGGGCCTGCATTTAATTGGTGGGAGGCGTAGGCCTATTGGAGCCGCGCCCCTCACGTGGCAGCAGTTCTCTACGGTATTCTTGGAGAAATATGTACCCCAGTCTCACAGGGAAGAGCTGCGTCGTCAATTCGAGTGGTTGACTCAGGGAGGTATGACAGTGACTCAGTATGAGTTGAGGTTTACACAGCTAGCTCAGCATGCTACGTGGATGATCCCGACAGATTGCGAGAGGATCAGAAGGTTTGTGGATGGCCTCAACTATCCGATCCGCATAGTGATGACCAGAGAAAGGGCTACAGCAGTTACATTTGAGGAGGTAGTTGATGCGGCTCGTCAGATTGAGACAAATCGTCGTCGGGAGCGTGAGGAGAGGGA
>NW_017700136.1:0-2269 GCF_001879085.1 Nicotiana attenuata | reverse complement strand
TTCCTCCTTTTCTCTCTAATATGCTCTCACATCTCTCTAGAATACTCAGAAAATCACCCCAAAATAAACCCCAAAGCCTATTTATCAAAATGGGGTCGGATTATGAAAATAGGGAATTAACCCTCCGAAATCAAGTATGCGATCGCAGAATCCATCGCATAATGGGTATGCGGGCCGCATACACGTCGCATAACTCGGTGCCCAAAACTGGGCAGTTCTAGAGCATTCTACGACCAGTTTTGTGGTCGCGTATCAAGTATGCGGACCGCATAATTGATATGCGATCGCATAATTTCTCCCACAGGATCGCATTTTTCCAGCCTTTGGTAATTTGGTCATAACTTTGTGTAGGAATGTCCAAATGATGAACGATTTAAAGCGTTGGAAACTAAGACTCAAAGATCTTTAATTTGATATGTTGTGCACCACATAACACTATATATATATATATATATATATATATATATATATATGCTCGTTCAAAGTGGGGTCTTGTGCGCATTCATTTGGAGTTTTAGTCTATCATGTAATTTTCCAACTCGGCTTAGACTTAGGACTTTCCTTAGACCCCATATCTCTTATAATATTTCTTGTACATTTATTATCATATCCAATTGATATCCATCATATTAGTAGTCCTCGTCCGCACCTAAAACAGTATAATTAGAACGCGTCAACTTTCTTATTTTGCCAAAATGCACCGAATTGTCCTACGGACGTCTAAATCCAAATTCGGACACACATCTAAGTCTGAAATCACCATACGAAGCTATTGGCATCATTAAAAATCCATTTCGAGGTTGTTTGCTCAAAAGTTAACTCTCCGGTCAACTCTTTCCATTTGAGCTTCAAAATGAGATTTTGTTTTTTTTTCTTTCTTTAAACTTTACTCTGAATCTTACGAAAACCAAACTCGACTACACATGCGGGTCATAATGCATATTACAAAGCTTCTCGAGGTCTTAAGCCGTTGAACAAGACGCTAATTCTTAAAACGACAGGTCGTGTCGTTACATATCGCTTCATAAGTAGCATTTCCAACATAATTTATAGGAAGCAACCAAAATAAGAACTCCATCCATCATTTAATATACACGTAAAATATGTAATATTGACCAATAATATACACACAAAGGACATTTAATTGAGCACCATTAGTCATACCTGTTCATTCAGTCGAAAAATATTGGACATTATTGTTTCGCATGATATATCTCCACCATGATATATAGGAAAAAAAATATTAAATTATTTAATTCCAGAAAATTGTTCTAGATAAAAAATTTCCACTATTTTACGCTTCTTCATTATAGTATACTGGCTTATATCGCTTCATATGTAGTATTTCCAGCATTTTTTATAGGGAGAAACCAAAATAAGAACTCCATCTAAGGAAAAAAAATCTGGATTGTACACATCCAGCACAAAATATGGGAGATTATTCTTTCAAGTGGTATATCTCCTGCATAATACACAGGAAACAAAATTTTAAATTATTTAATTCCAGCAAATTGTTCTAGATAAAAAATTTCCACTATTTTACACTTATATGGCTTCGTAAGTAGCATTTTCAGCATAATTTATAGGAATCAACCAAAATAAGAACTCCAGCTAATTATACTAGAGTTGCATCAGCAAAAGTTATGAAATCTAACATATTATACATAAGAACACACCATAAAAATTATAATCTCCAATCCTTATAACTTTATTTCAATAAATAAATCGCTCAAATTTTGGATATAAAATCTGGATTGTGCACATCCAGTATAGAATATTGGACATTATTCTTTCGCATGATATATCTCCTGCATAATACACAGGAAACAAATTTTTAAATTATTTAATTCCAGCAAATTGTTTTAGATAAAAAATTTCCACTATTTTACACTTCTCCGATATAATATACTGGCTTATATCGCTTCGTAAGTAGTATTTCCAGCATAATTTATAGGGAGCAACCAAAATAAGAACTCCAACTAATTATACTAGAGTTGCATCAGCCAAAATTATTAAATCTAACATATTATACATAAAAATATACCATCAAAAATATAATCTCCAATCCTTACAACTTTATTTCAATCAATAAGTCAGTCAAATTTAGGATAAAAATATGGATTGTGCACATCCAGTAGAAAATACTGGACGTTATGCTTTCGTATGATATATCTCCAAGATAATATACGGGAAACAAAATTTTAAATTATTTAATTCGAGCAAATCATTCTAGATACAAATTTTTGGAGCCGTGGTGGTCCCCCCCCCC
>NW_017700135.1:0-2269 GCF_001879085.1 Nicotiana attenuata | reverse complement strand
CGGCCCATTGTTGTGAGCGGGCAACGGGTTATTAGTCACATTCGGGGCTTCTTCATCCCTCAACACTATTTTCCCTTGTTCAATCAAATCTTCCACAGCCTTCTTCAATGTCCAGCAGTTATCAGTACTATGCCCTTCGGCTCCTGAATGGTAAGCACAATGGACCCCTCGTTGATAAGATGAAGACTCGGGGTTTTGCCTGTTTTGGGGAATAGGCTGCAGCAAATTCATCTGAACGAGTTTCGGGAACAAACTGGAATAAGGTTCACCGATCGGTGTAAAATTTGGTCTCCTGGGAGGTTCTCGAGGACGAAAGTTATTCTGCGGTGGTCGGGGATTATATTGGTTCTGGTAAGGAGGTTGATTTCTTTGGAATGGAGGTGGATTTCGGTTAGCTTGTGGTTGCGGTCGGCCGAAAGGTTGTGCATTCATGACCGCATAAGGTGCAGGAGCATAGGCCATACCAGTATGAGGGTAATAGTGTTGAGGGGTTCTTTCAGAGAACACCGGTCTAGGAGCCCGATACCCTCTTCCCTCCGAGGCCACCATCACTGTTTCTTCTTTCTTTCTGCCTTTGGCCATTCCTCCAGACCTGCCTTGGATGGCTTGGGAGGTGGCCCTTATGGCTGACTGGCTCAAGATCCTACCTGTTTTTAACCCATTCTCTACCATCTCTCCGATTTTTATTGCCTCGGCGAAAGGTTTACCCATGGCGGACATCATATTCTGAAAATGTCTGCTTCCTGGGCTTGGAGGAAAACAGTGACCATCTCTACCTCATCCATTGGAGGTTTCACTCTCGACGCCTGTTCACGCCACTTAATTGCATATTCACGGAAGCTTTCTGAAGGCTTCTTCTTAAGATTTGCCAAAGAGTTCCTGTCCGGCGCGATGTCTATGTTGTACTGAAATTGTCGAACAAAGTCTCGGGCCAGATCATCCCAAATATGCCAACGCGAGGCATCTTGATCCATGTACCATTCTGAAGCGATACCAACCAAGCTTTCTCCAAAATATGCCATCAACAGCTCTTCTTTGCTACCGGCCCCCCGTAACTGATTGCAATACTTCTTCAAATGAGCAATGGGGTCACCGTGTCCGTCATATTTCTCAAATTTTGGAGTTTTGAACCCTAACGGCAAATGAACATGAGGGAACATACAGAGATCCGTGTATGAGACACTCTTTTGCCCGCTTAATCCTTGCATGTTCTTTAAGCTCTGCTCGAGGCTTCTCATTCTCTTTGCCATTTCATCCTGCTCTGTGTCTTTGGGGGTTTTGTCCTGCCCTAGTGTAAGCTCGTATGGGGGTGGCTGGGAGTAGTTATATACGGGATATTGAGGAGGATCTGATGGGAAGACAGGGTTTTGGAATGTGAATGCTGAAGGATCAAAGGCAGGCCTTGGCAGCGAAGGCTGTGTGGTAGCAGGACATGATGGAGCAGTGAAGCTATTAGGAACTGTTCCTGCTGGGAACACCTGGGGGCGGACCTCAGAAGGTGTTCCGACGAAGTGGGCGGTCATGGTAGGTTGTCCAAAAGGGGTAGGAGGGTGACTGATAGGGACAGTGGTAGCACCTCCAGTTCTGGGAAACAACTCTGGGAATCCGGGAATATTGCTTGGAGGTTCCTTTCCATTGTTCCAAGCATCCCACATTTCCATCAGTCGCAGGCGCAGGATCCGATTTTCTTCAGCTGTAAAAGATTCAGAGGCCGGGACCCCTGAGATGGGGCTATCTTCAGAAATGGGGACTGCGGGCAAAGTCATTTCTGTAGACATTTCCACACTTCCTTTTGATCTGGTGAAGTATTGATGCGATGCCAGTTTACCACAACCAACCACCGTTTCTAAAAGCTGGGCTGGGAATCAGCAACACACGGTTAGTTTGAGACAAGTAACAGATAGGTAATCGCACATTGGGGTGTGATGCACCTATACAGTTAAACGGTTGTCTACATGTTTGCACTGGTTGCATGCGTCATCCCGGTCTTTTCTTTTCCTTCTTTTGATTTCCACTCTTTGTTTTTCTTGTCTTTTCTTTCTCTTTCTATTTTCTTTTCCGCCCCCTTTTTTTTTTTCCTTGTTCTTCTGCCATTGGTTTTTCTCTTGATTCCTAGTTTTCTTTTTTGCGTTTCTTTTCCTCTCTTGTTTTCTTTTATTTCCTTCCCTCGTGTTTTATTTTTAGGAGATACGGTCGAATCCTATGGAGATTGCCTACGTATCATGACCCCGCATGAATCAGACCAAGCGTAGTTCTTGCGAACTTAAAT
>NW_017700134.1:0-2270 GCF_001879085.1 Nicotiana attenuata | reverse complement strand
CTATATACAATTTAATACACATTTAGAGCAAAGTCTCCCACCCCACACTTAAAAATCATGGCATGTACCCATGTCATATCAACACAGTAAAGAACAGAAGAGTGAGAAGACTTCCCTGAGACTCAATCCGAGTCGGAGACGGTGCTGGGGTCTACATGGCAAGCCCTCCCCAATGCGCGTAGCCAAGCCATAAACCGGCTCTCAGATCTAGCCTGCCTCTGTGACATGGCGTCCATCCGTGTGTGTAGACCATCCACCGAGGTGCGGAGATCCGCGACCTCTTCCTCCAAGGAGCGCAGCATAGGCCGGGAGGACTGTGAGCGTGATAGATCTGCTCCAGAAAGGGGGCGCCGAGAGGGCCCGGCACTGTCAACAGACCTCCTGGACGGTGCAACAGGGACCGGATCATCCTCCTCATCATCAAGCTCAATTGTAGTGCGGGTGCCCCTGCCCACTCTGATGCTAGAAGCTTTGAAAGCTGCTTTGGGAGGCAAATCTCCATCACCAGGGTTGGTAGGGGTGTTTCTCATCAAGCACAATGTGGTCACCAAGGAAGGGAAATAGAATCCCTTTGTCAGCAGCGGGCCTCGTAAGACCATTTCATCTCCAATTACCCGTGCCGCATCAAAATCCTTCCCTGTCACAAAGCACCAAGTCAACAGTGCCCTATTGAAGTTCACGTCCGTGGTATTGCTAGAAGGCAGGAACCTGCTACAGATAACAGTCAACCAACACTTGGCCAGGTGAGTGAATGAGTTAGAGTTGAGGGTTATTTGGTCACGTATCCATATGGGCTGCCCCCCTGTGCAAAGTACATCCGTCATGACCTCCCATGTCACCCCGGGCCTGTCATGGTAATAATCGACATCACTGGTGAACGGAGGCAGCCGCAACACCCGGCGAATTGTTTGAATTTGAGCACTGACCACCATACCCCGAACAATCACCTCCCTACCCAAGTTCAATGGGCAATTGGCATAAAATTCACGAACCAGCATCTTGTTAACTGGTGCAGGGACAGCAAATAAGAACTCCATTTCTCGCCTCCGTATCTCTTCATACATCTCCACTTTTTCGGCTCGGAGGGCTGCCCGATCAATCGGGATTTCAGGGATAAAAGTTTTGGTAGCCTTGGCGTTGAAATCATCCTCTGCCAGTTCCGATTGGAATCTGGACTCATCGTACGCAGGTCGGTGGGACGTGCCACCAGAGCGCCTGTGCCTTTTAGGAGCCATTGGACCTGCAAATAATCAAACAAACCATCACATATGTCCTAGCTAGTGCCAATAAGGTGGTTACTCAGACTTCACCACCCAATGACACCAAAAATAGCTCCTGACTTCACTCATAACAACCCCCACAATAGCTCCATAATTTTCGTACCACGTCCGGTATAATACACCCCACACTTAATCCATTTAATGGTACCCATGACATACAACACCACCATATAACAAACACCATTCTACAACAAATAGCACCATACCAACAATACTACTCTACAACAACTATCAACAAACGAACAAGCAACTACACAACAACAACTAGCAACAACAATATCTCAACTACACAACAACCACAATCAACTACAATATTTCAACAACAACCACCATCAACTACAACATGGCGTAAACACCCCAAAAAATGTACAACTTAGTGCCACAATTTTTCGGCCAACACATGACCCAATCCATACTATACCACAAAAACCTAAATTTAGGCCTCCAAACCACCAAAGAACTTCACAATTAATTAACAATGGAGACCCAATTAATTTGGCACCAAACAACCTCACCAACATCAACTACAACAACTACAACAATGGCAAACATAAAAGAAAGCAAACAAAATAAAAAAAATGCAAATTACTACACTAATCCTAACTAGGATTTTAACTAAAATTGCTAATCTAACAATTACACTACTTATAAGTGAAAGAAATAGAGAGGGAGAAGATTAACTTACTTGAGGTGAAGAGGGAGAGAAAATGGGGGTGTATTAATGGAGGTTGGAGAGGAAGAGGGTGGATAATGGAGGTATGGGGAAGAAGAAGAAGAATGGATTTTGAGAAAAAGAGAGAGAAAAAAGAAAGGAATGGGGGTTGGGGCGGATGAGTTTGGGTTTAGATAAGGGGGGGGGGGTTTGTGGTTTTTTTTAAAAAAAAGAGAGAAGAAAAAAAAAATTAAAATAAAAAAAAACTTACCTGGGCCGCGTCTGTATTCGCCGCGGTTCTGCCGCGGTCGCGGTGGAACCGCGGCAATGAGTTTCCG
>NW_017700133.1:0-2270 GCF_001879085.1 Nicotiana attenuata | reverse complement strand
CACAGTACGTACATCAATTGGAGTGACACCGTACTTGTTAGTTTACGGTACTGAAGCAGTCATACCTGCAGAAGTGGAAATTCCTTCACTCCGGATAATCGTTGAGGCGGAGATTGAGGACAGTGAATGGGTTAAAACCCGACTAGAGCAATTGTCATTAATTGATGAAAACGGATGGCCGCAGTTGTCACGGGCAGTGTACCAACAAAGAATGGCCCGCGCCTATAATAAGAAAGTGCGTTCCAGGAATTTTGAAGTGGGACAGCTGGTACTCAGACGCATTCTCCCTCATCACCAGGAAGCAAAAGGAAAGTTTGCCCCTAATTGGAAAGGTCCATACATAATTCGAAAGATATTGCCAAGAGGAGCATTGTATCTGGGAGACATCGAAGGGAATGATCCTGAGGCAGCAGTCAATGCAGATGCAGTGAAAAGGTACTATGTCTAATCCTCATGCGGCGATGGTTTTTGTGCAATTGAGATGACGAAGGCTTTCCTTCTCGCTATCCAAACACTATCAATCCTTCGTAAACCCTTTGAGCCGGTTACGCTTCTTTGGTCACCCCCTTTGGAACCCGGAAGTATTATCGAAAAAAAAGAAAAAAAAAAGAGAAAAAGAAAAAGCAAAAAAAAAAGAAAAATAAAAGAAAAGAAAAGAAAAAGGAAAGAAAAGAAAAAGAAAAGAAAAGAAAAAGAAAAAACAAAGCAAAAACAAAAACAAAAACAAAAATTTGTTTCCCTGAACTACGTTTGACTTGATTCCGAAAGGATACGTAGGCAGCCTCTCTTTGGGGTTCAGTAACACCAAAACAAAAATCCCAATTCCCCCAAAATTTGAAACTGGGGAAGATGATATAATGGTTCGGCCATGAGTCCACCAAAATGGTTCCAAAGTTGTACTTCCGTCCAGAATTCTTTTTACCCAAAACCTTGTCCAAGTCCTTCTGATCAATTGGCAAAGGCGTGGGAATTGAAAAGCAACATTGTTGGAATCTGGTTTAGTCCAATTTGAGAGAAATAAAATAAGAGAGTCTTATCGGTGAAAACCTTCGGGCACCATAAGGCGACGGTGAGAAGAGAAATCGAAAATGAGAGAGTCCGTTGGGTGAAAACTCGTAAAGAGCACTATCGGGCGACGGTGAGAAGAGAAATAAGAGAGGTCGATTAGCGAAAACCCGCAAAGGGCGCTATCGGCCAAAAAGAAGACATCTCACCACTAAAAGAGTCCTGGCAAAGTTCCCTGGTTTTTTAAATACGGATCAATGAGTTCACAAGAAGCTGGAAAGTTTGTGTGGTCGGGCGTCCAGTCCAAGAAGCATGTCATGTTCATTTGAAGCCAGCATGCACCCCAGATAAGTCCTCCTTTTCTCCCGAAAGGGACGCTTCTCTTTAAAATCATATGCTTGCCTTTTGCATGCTTTTTCTTTGAATCCCTTTCGGTTTAACTCTGATTCCGTAACTGGTACAAAGAAAAGGTGGAAGGACCGGCTTCACAGGGCTCCGCCTGGTCAGAGTCGAAGAAAATACCCAGCCTCAGCGAGTGCGTCAGGCCAATCCCGACTGACCATAGTGGTTGATGCTTTCGAAGCAAAGACATTGGGAAAAGAAAGAAAATCAAAGGCAAGGGCAGAATAAAGTGAATAGGCTAGAGCCCACACGGGCGAGTCATCATGAAGTCCTAAGGTTGAACCCGGTCGGTTTGAAAAGAGATTCACCCTCAAGGCAAACGAGCAGCAAAGTTCTCAACGGAAATGGGGCCGGGATCAAGCAATTGAGATGATCAAGGCCACAAAACCAACCACCGTTTCAAACTAACAAATTGTTCTTTGTTGAAAACAGGTTTAATTCAAAGCAACCGTGCAAGAAGCAGGTGCAGTCCAAAAGAAATGAAATGCGCAAGCGCTGAAACAGCTTTGCAGCAGAAAAATGACCAAAAAGGAAGTTTCCCCTCCATAGTTCTTTCATGTGTTTTGCTAAATAAAAGGAAAACATAAAAGAGGAAAACAAAAGAAGAAGAAAGAAGAAAAGAAATAAAAATGAAAATCCCAAAAGAAAAACAAATCATGGTAGCATAGGATCCCATTCCGGCCAAAAACCGAGGATCTCCCGGCCAAAAAACCGTGGAGCTTTTTCTTTTCCAAATCCCGGCCAAAACACCGAGGATCTCCCGGCCAAAAAAAAAACCGTGGAGCTTTTTCTTTCCAAATCCCGGCCAAAAAAACCGAGGATCTCCCGGCCAAAAAACCATGGAGCTTTTCCTTTCCAAATCC
>NW_017700132.1:0-2270 GCF_001879085.1 Nicotiana attenuata | reverse complement strand
ATATTGCTGGTGAGTAGGGAGAGCGGGATATGAGTTCGCTGTGGGAGGATCTTGGGGTTGAGTTGGTGGGAGGTAATTGGGATTGGCAGGATAGGCTGGTCGGGGGATGTCCCTTCGACCAGGCCTGGTACATTTCGGCCATCTGCTGCTTTAACTTATACATCTCCTCTCTCATTGTATTCACATCCATTGCCTCCTCCTCTCTGGATGGGTCAACGATGCTTGCTTCTATATCTTGATTGGCCATTTTCGACTTGTCTTTGGAGCGGGTGTTGTAAGGGTGGGTTGCCAGAATGCCAGTCAGCTTATCACCTGCCTGGACTCATCAACAACAACTTGTTAGCGGTTAGGGCATTGACAAATAGGTAACCGCACATTGATGGATGGATGCACCTAAACAATCAAACGTTGCTTTTATGTCGCTGTTCAACCACATGCGTCATCCCGGCTTTTATTTCTTTCTCTTGCCAATTAGTTCCCACTCTTATCTTTCCTTTTTTGCTTTGTTTTTCTCTCCCTCTTTTGGATTCTCTTTCCTTTGGTTTTTCCCTTATTTGTATCATCCCTTTTTAGTTTTCCTTTTATTATTTAGAAATGGTCGAATCCTATGGAGATTGCCTACGTATCACGACCCCACGTGAATCAGACCAGGCGTAGTTCGCGAAGAATAAATGTAAAGTAAAAGCAGAATATTTTTGGGAATTTCCAAGTTTATTGATAGCAACTACGTCTATTACAAAGATTCAAGACAGACTCTGATGCAAAAAGAACTACAGACTCCACATCCCTATCCTAGTTCAAACAAAATACAGACTCAATCAACTGACTGTCTTTTAGCAAAAGGGAAATACAGACTCCGACAAAAAGAACAAGTGACCTAACTCCATGAAATACAGACTCAAAAGGTAAACTCTAGCAGACTCACAGACAACTATGAATACATTAAAGCTCCTGGTGCCCGCGGGACATCGTTCGGTCTCGCCGCGGGCCTATATGCAAGTTCCCCTTGGAGTCTGTCTAAGTCATTCATTATCTGCTTCACGGATTGATGCAAAGAAGGTGGTACTGATCATGTTCTCGCACATCTGACATTTCCGGGTAATAGAATGAGCAACGGTTAAGATTTTCTCTCGGATTCTTCCTTCCTCTTGAAGCAACCGCCCTATCTGCTGGGCCCTAGCCTCCAAAGTCTGCTCAAACGCCTGGCTTTGTTCTCGAAGTTGCTGCAAATCCATTTCTAGCTGGGCCAATGCCATGTAACAGTGTTCTCTCTCGACTTTGAAGTCCTTTGCCTGTTTAATCATTCGGTTTTCTGCGGCAGTGGCCTTTTCTTTTAATCTTGCGACCTTATTGTCATATTCTTCTTTTAACTGCTTAATCATGCGAGCCCGTTCTTCTGCATTTTTAGCCAACTGTCTCCGGACCCCAACTAATTCCTTTTCTGCTTTGTCGAGGTCAAAACTGTACTCATTCACCTTTTGCCTTAGATTTGCTATAATCTTTGTATCTTTGGCGCTTCTGACGGGGTTGTCGGCCTCTAGCTTCATCTTTTGGATTTGGGCTCGTAAGGCTTCATTCTCTTTGGCCAATCTTTTTCTCTCACCTTCGTCAGCGGCGGCCTGCAAGCTATTTTCAAATCGGAGGTCTTGGACCTGTTTTTCCAATGTTCCTATGCGGGCCCTGTACTCGTTTTCTTTAGCTAACCAAGCCCACTGTTCTTGCGATGATTCAGCAAAGTCCTGGATGTGTGGTCTTTTAGCTGGCCTTTCGTGCTCACATTCTCTTCTGTACCAAGCCTGATAATCAGGTGACACCTCTCCTTTGGCTCGATCCCGGACACAAGTATTTGCCGCCAAATATTGACATTCGCTCCAGACTTGGCGGACCATTGCTTCAGGAAACTGGCCATCAGGGCCAATCTCAACCACTTGCAAACTAAGATCATCATCCTTGGGTACTATCTGGCATCTCCCCAGCTGCCTCAACACTCGATACGGGGTGTAAGGCTGAATGCTTCTAAGCCCCATTAGAAGGAAATGTGGTCGGGCTGCCGGCATATATACGACTTCATCAACGGGTAACCATCCCAGCGTCCACTCTATCTGGCTAGCCGTGAGGGACCGAAAACATGTTATCCATCCCGTGACTCCTTCCGGCAATTTGGCTCCTTTAGTCATTGTGTAAAATTCTTCTATGCATGTTTTTTCTGGAGACTCGTAGCTCAAGAACTGAGGGCGATGACACAGATGCTCAATCATCCACATTTTGTA
>NW_017700131.1:0-2270 GCF_001879085.1 Nicotiana attenuata | reverse complement strand
GCAGATTTTTTCGCCTTTTCCCATTCAGATATGCCGGGAATCCCGCGAGACATCGCCACCCACAAGCTGAATGTCGATCCATTACATCCGCCCGTGCGATAGATGAGGAGAAAATTCAACGCCGCTATCAATGAAGCGGTCGGTAAAGAAGTACACGAGCTACTGGCCAACGGCTCCATCAGGGAATCAAAGTACCCCGAGTGGGTCGCCAACGTTGTCATGGTAAAAAAGAAGAACGGGAAGTGGAGAATGTGCGTAGATTTCACCGATCTGAACAAGGCATGCCCAAAAGATTCATTCCCACTACCCCACATCGACCAACTGATCGACGCCACTGCAGGACATGAACTACTGAGCTTCCTAGACGCCTACTCCGGCTACAATCAAATTATGATGGCCGAGGAGGACCAAGAGAAGACAACTTTCATCACCCACCAAGAGACTTACTGCTACAAAGTAATGCCCTTCGGGCTCAAAAATGCGGGGGCTACATACCAGAGACTAGTAACCAAAATGTTCAAAGAGCAGCTCGGTAAGACTATGGAAGTTTATATCGACGACATGCTGGTAAAGTCGACAAGAACAGAGGACCACCTCGACCATATGAAAGAAGCCTTCGAAATATTGAGAAAATACGGGATGAAACTGAACCCCGAGAAATGCGCCTTCGGCGTGGCATCAGGAAAATTCTTAGGGTTTCTCGTATCACAACGAGGTATCGAAGTCAATCCAGATCAAATCAAGGCGATAGACGCAATACCAGAGATACTGAACAGCAAAAAGCAGGTGCAAAAACTGACTGGGCGAATAGCCGCCTTGTCTAGGTTCATCTCACGGTCCTCCGACAGATGCCACAAGTTTTTCAGTGTGCTACGAAAGGACAATGGGTTACAATGGAACGAGGAATGCATCGAGGCCCTAAAGAAATTAAAGGCGTACCTGTCTTCACCGCCACTGCTAGCCAAAGCAGACCCAGGTGAACCACTGCTGGTGTATTTGGCCGTGTCCGAGGTTGCCGTCAGCGCAGTCCTAGTCCGCGAAAGTGAAGGTACACAATCTCCTATTTACTATATTAGTAAAACCTTAGTGGACGCCAAAACACGGTATCCACATCTTGAAAAATTAGCTTTGGCATTGGTCGTAGCTTCACGGAAGCTCCGACCCTATTTCCAATGCCACCCCATAAAGGTAGTGACGACCTTCCCCTTGAGAAGTATCCTACACAAACCTGAGTTATCAGGCAGACTCGCCTGATGGGCCATAGAGCTTAGTGAGCACGATATCTCATATCACCCAAGGAGCGCCATCAAGTCGCAAGTACTCTCCGACTTCGTGGCTGACTTCAGCGCAGAGATCTTACCAGAAGGGGAATTGGAGGCACGCCCTGCCCCCTCCGATGCCGACCTATGGCCTCTTTACACTGATGGCGCCGCTAACGCCTCTGGATCGGGACTGGGTCTCGTTCTCGAGGTCCCCACGGGCGAAACAATTTGCCAGTCCATACGATGCCCCGAGATGACTAACAACGAAGCCGAGTACGAGGCTGTTATTGCAGGTTTGAAACTAGCCATCAAGTATGGAGCTCGACGACTCGTTCTATATTGCGACTCTCAGCTCGTGGTGAACCAGGTCACTGGGACTTACCAAATCAAAGAGCAGAGGTTACAAAAATACCAGTCAGAAGTCCACAGGCTAATGACCAAGTTCGACGAGTGCCGCTTCGAACAAGTTCCGAGAGCACAGAACGTAGAGGCAGACGACTTAGCAAAATTTGCCGCAGCCACTAAAAACTTCAACAAAGAAAGCGTGGTCACCCTCCTCTATTCAGCCATAGATCACACTGAGGTACTCTCTTTAAATTTGACTTGGGACTGGCGCAACCAATTTGTATCCTACCTGCAGGATGGAACACTCCCACTCGACAAAAAAGAAGCCAAGAAGCTCCGCGTACAGGCCGCCCGTTATTGCCTAATAAACCGCGAGCTCTATAAAAGGACGTTTGGCGGACCCCTAGCCAAGTGTCTAGGGCCGCAACAGACGCGACCAGTGCTCGAAGAGGTACATGAAGGACATTGCGGTGCCCATACAGGCAACCGCACCCTCGTGCACTGCCTGATACGGGCCGGCTATTATTGGCCCACCATGAAGAAAGACGCAGCGGAATATGTCCGCCGATGCGAACAATGCCAAAAGTATGCCCCCATGATACACCAACCAGGAGAACCACTCCACTTTGTCACTTCCCCATGGCCCTTCATCAAATGGGGAAT
>NW_017700130.1:0-2270 GCF_001879085.1 Nicotiana attenuata | reverse complement strand
GAACTGCATCAGAATCAGGAATATCGGCGGGAGGGGATGGTAGCACCCTCTGCCACAGCAGGAACGGGAACACTTTGGTCTGGGATAGATGGGCCAGGTAGATTCAAGACCGGGGAGTAACTCTCACCCACGGCATCAGGTACATGATTCATAGCCACACTTGGGCTGGCATTGGCCCCAAGGCCGAGTCTAGCTCTCTTCTTAGGTGCCATTACTGAAAAATTCGGAACATAGCACAAGTTAGACATAGATACTTTCACGTTTCACTTCACCGCACGATATAGAATAACAAAGAAGAGGGTAATTTCCTAAATGTCCATGTAGCCCCCTACTTATAGATGTGGTCGACAACACACCGATAAGAAGGGCTCTACTAGACACGGCTCCGAGATCCTAGGACTCTTTTTAAAAACCTTAGGCTCTGATACCAAGTTTGTCACGCCCCAAAACCGAGGGGCGCGACCGACACTCGACCGGGTAGCCCCAGTCAAGCGGACCTGGGTGCCTTTCCTATCCCACGTGCTACCCCGTGTTTTCATTACTCATTAATCGAAGGGAATAACCATTTATAATTAAAACACCTTTTTACGAATTACACATAACATACATGGTTACTTGGCATGATTTACAAGTTATGCTGCCCATATACAAAATACATAAGTACATAACCCACGTTTCCTGTCTACGGAGACTCTAATGATACAAAAGAGTTTTATAACACTTGCCGGTAACAAGGCTCCGGCTATACGTTACACAAAATACCAAAAATAAGACTCCGGGGAGAAAAGCGGCATGAGCCACGCAGGGCCCCGAGAGGAAAGGGGCTCACCAATTCAGCTGACGGGAAGCGAAGGAGTGCTACTGTCGGTGGACTGGAGTACCTGCTATAGATCCACCTACAATCATAACACGAATGTAGCGCCCCCGGCAAAAGGGACGTCAATACATTTGAATTGTACTGGTATGTATGAACAAACTTTACCCCAAGTAAACTCAAACAATACACAAGTAACGAACAGTAATAGAATCAATAATCAAATGCACATGAAAGGAACAACCGAAGCCAAACAAGTTTCACAATCTCTCCTTTTCCCCTTTCAACATTATCTCATCACATCAATGATTTCACAACTTTCACATATATTCATTTCAATAGTGATTTCGATCACTTTTCCACCCTTATTACCTCGGCCACCCTTATCACCACAACCCACACCTTATTACTTCGTGTTGCAGCACGCAACCCGATCCCACCGAACAATCACATTTCACACAACAACAACAACAAATCACAAAGAATTTTCATAACCATCAATACCATTTCCATCATATACAACAACTCGCATACAATTTAGGTCACAACGATAATTGCCCACGACAAGTCACATACGATATTACCATAGTTGTTTCAATTGCATCAATCACGATTTCTTTCCATCATTTGTTACACAGCTTTTATCACATGAACACATTCACACACACACACTTGGTTTGTTGCCATTTACTTACACCATTATATCGGGAGACTTAACCAACAACGTTCAAGGCATATAGATCACAAGAATTCACAAATAGTCCACATAGGTAACACATACCAAATACTCGTACACCAACCAAGGTGACTGTACAAAGGTCAAAGTTAGCTATACATACCTGGAGTCGAATTTCCCTTTTTACTTCTACTTCGGCTCACCAACAGCCTAGTACCGACAATCTAGTTCACAAGTTAACACATATATCTTAGAATTGAAGTTCACAATTACTACCCAAACTTTATTTAGGTTATCAACAACCCCTTTTGCAAATTTATACTCCTACCCAATTCTTTTTACTAGATTATAGGTATTAAAGAACATGCATGTATGTTTTCACTTTTTAATTTCAAGAATCAATGCATGAAAATTCCCTTTTTGTTTAAATCCGAAAACCAATGGAAAAGGGCTGGGTATTTTACCTGCAAGAACGGAGACGAAGACAATTGCTTGAAATTTCCCGGCCCGGGTGACTTTGAAGAATCAAATTGATGAAGGTAGGACTTCCTCTCTCAAGAACTCTCTCGCCCCTCTCTCTAGTTTGTTCAGAAAATATGTTAAAATGAGGGGTTGGGGTATTTTATTGAAGAAGGGGTCGGGTTTAAAATTTAGAAAAATAGGAGCCCCGAGTCAGATATGCGATCGCAAAGAAGAAATGCGGCCCGCAGAATGGACCGCAAAAGTGCTCCAAGAATATGACCCTTCTGTCTGGGTTTGCGGCAGAAATGCGGTCCGCAT
>NW_017700129.1:0-2270 GCF_001879085.1 Nicotiana attenuata | reverse complement strand
GGGATATCATTTCAAGATTAAGCATCAGGCGCCCACTTGGAGAACAAGGAATTCATTTCAAGTTTAAGCATCAGGCGCCACCTGGAAAACAAGGGAATACTTTTCAAGATTAAGCCTCAGGCGCTCACCAAGAGAACAAGGGAATTTATTTCAAGCTTAAGCCTCAGGCGCCCACCTAGAGAACAAGGGAATTCATTTCAAGTTTAAGCCTCAGGCGCCCACCTGGAGAACAAGGGAATTCCTTTAAAGATTAAGCATCAGGCGCCCACTTGGAGAACAAGGAAATTCATTTCAAGTTTAAGCATCAGGAGCCCACATGGGAAAAAGGGAAATTCATTTCAAGCTTAAGCCTCAGGCGCCCACTTGGAGAACAAGGGAATTCATTTCAAGTTTAAGCATCAGGCACCCACCTGGAGAATAAGGGAATTCATTTCAAGATTAAGCATCAGGCGCCCACCTGGAGAACAAGGGAATTATTTGAAGTTTAAGCATCAACCACCCACCTGGAGAACAAGGGAATTCATTTCAAGTTTAAGCGTCAAGAGCCCACCTAGAAAACAAGGGAATTCATTTCAAGATTAAGCATCAGGCGCCCACCTGGAGAACAAGGGAATTCATTTCAAGTTTAAGCATCAGGCGCCCACCTGGAAAACAACGGAATTTATTTCAAGATTACGCATCAGGCGCCCACCCGGAGAACAAGGAAATTCATTTCAAGTTTAAGCATTAGGCGCCCACCTAGGAAACAAGGAAATTCTTTTCAAGCTTAAGCCTCATGCGCTCACCTGGAGAACAAGGGAATTCATTTAAAGATTAAGCATCAGGCGCCCGGCTGGAGAACAAGGGAATTCATTTCAAGTTTAAGCATCAGGCGCCCCCCTGGAAAACAAGGGATTTCATTTCAAGCTTAAGCCTCAGGCGTCCACCTAGAGAACAAGAAAATTCATTTCAAGATTAAGCGTCAGGCGCCCACCTGGAGAACAAGGGAATTCATTTCAAGTTTAAGCATCAGGCGCCCACCTGGAAAACAAGGGAATTCATTTCAAGATTAAGCATCAGGCGCCCACCTGGAGAACAAGGGAATTATTTCAAGTTTAAGCATTAGGCGCCCACCTGGAGAACAAGGGAATTCATTTAAAGCTTAAGCCTCAGGCTCCCACCTAGAGAAGAAGGGAATTTATTTCAAGTTTAAGCTTCAGGTGCCCACCTGGAAAACAAGGGAATTCATTTAAAGCTTAAGCCTCAGGCGCCCACCTGGAGAACAAGGGAATTCAATTCAAGTTTAAGCCTCAGGCGCCCACCTGGAGAAAAAGGGAATTTATTTCAAAATTAAGCATCAGGAGCCCACCTGGAGAACAAGGGTATTGATTTCAAGTTTAAGCATCAGGTGCCCACCTACAAAACAAGGGAATTCTTTTCAAGCTTAAGACTCAGGCGCTCACCTGGAGAACAAGGGAATTCATTTCAAGATTAAGCATCAGGTGCCCACCTGGAGAACAAGGGAATACATTTCAAGTTTAAGCCTTAGGCGCTCACCAGGAGAACAAGGGAATTCATTTCATGATTAAGCATCAGGCACTCACCTGGAGAACAAAGGAATTATTTCAAGTTTAAGCATCAGGCACCCACCTGGAGAATAAGGGAATTCATTTCAAGCTTAAGCCTCAGGCGCCCACATGGAGAACAAGGGAATTCATTTAAAGTTTAAGCCTCAGGCGCCCACCTGGAAAACAAGGGAATTCATTTCAAGATTAAGCATCAGACGCCCACCTGGAAAACTAAGGAATTCATTTCAAGTTTAAGCATCAGGCGCCCACCTGGAAAACAAGGGAATTCGTTTCAACCTTAAGCCTCAGGCGCCCACCTGGAGAACAAGAAAATTCATTTCAAGATTAAGCGTCAGGCGCCCACCTAGAAAACAAGGGAATTCTTTTCAAGCTTAAGCCTCAGGCGCTCACCTGGAGAACAAGGGAATTCATTTCATGATTAAGCATCAGGCACCCAATTGGAGAACAAGGGAATTCATTTCAAGTTTAAGCATCAGGCGCCCACCTGGAGAACAAGGGAATTCATTTCAAAATTAAGCATCTGGCGCCCACCTGGAGAACAAGGGAATTCATTTCAAAGTTTAAGCATCAGGTGCCCACCTAGAAAACAAGGGAATTCATTTCAAGCTTAAGCCTAAGGCGCCCACCTGGAGAACTAGAAAATTCATTTCAAGATTAAGCGTCAGGCGCCCACCTGGAGAACAAGGGAATTCATTTAATGTT
>NW_017700128.1:0-2270 GCF_001879085.1 Nicotiana attenuata | reverse complement strand
CTCATGTGAGGTGTTATGGTAAGCTCTTATGTTACTAGGCAGTGAGAAGCTTTCACGATGATATTCGCAAGAGAGTAAACTAACTGTTCAAACCATATAAGCCATATACACAACTGAGTAAAAGAGTGACTCGAGAAGGATCGCAACGCTGGGATGCTTTGCATGGAACTTGACAACACATAGGTAAATTTTACGACGGTGCATGTATAGGCACAAGCGAGTAGATTTTGTCCAATTAAATGAAAAGATTCTGTAAGAAATTCATCGGATATAGTCCCTTGGTGAGAATTTAGGAAAAGCAAGTGGGAAGTATCAATCCTTGAGTTATAACTCAATTCAAGGGCATAATCATAGAACTTAATTCCACAAGAATGTAAATAAGAGAATTCACAATAGAGTAGATTCACGAATAGTGCGTCTCGTTCAAAAAGTCGATACACGCAATGTTTTGTTATTCAACATCTTGTTAAGACCACATTTATGAGAATTCTTCAATATGGATGTACATATACAATGAGTAGAAATCTGATTTGACTCACTTAATGACTTTAGGTTGGTAGGGCAATAGCTTAATCGGTACTCCTCGACTCCACATCCCTAACGTACGTAGGTAACATACTGATATACTACATGATCTGGTGGTGAAAAGACATCAATAGGGACAAGGACACTCCCCTCTTAGTGATATGTCTTACCAATCCATCCACAGCCCAATACATTCTCCTAACAAGTCCTTGGGCAATCCACTCAGACTCAATGGTGGGATCAATCCCTCCTTACATGCTTCAAATTCGCGGATTATGGTATCAAGGTCACCAATCTTGAGAATAAGACTTAGAGAGGAAATCAGCTCCCTAACTTGAGCTCTATCGCACGATTGGAGTATCAAAGAAGGGTGAAATTCCTAAATGTCCGAATAACCTCCAACTTATAAATGTGGTCGACAACACACCGATAAGAAGGACTCTACTAGACACGGCTCCGAGACATCCTAGGACACTTTAAAACCTTAGGCTCTGATACCAAGTTTGTCACGCCCCAAATTCGAGGGACATGACCGGCGCTCGACCGGGTAGCCCCAGTCAAGCGGACCTGGGTGCCTTTCCTACCCCACGAATTACCCCGCATGTTTCATTACTTATTAGCCAAAAGAAATAACCATTTACAATTATTTATAAAACACCCATTTATTACAAAACATACACATGGTACATGATTTCTGAGCGTGGTTTGCATTTTACATAGCCCAACATCCAAGATACATATCACATAAGTTCGTGACCCACATCTTCCTGTCTACGGAGCCTCTAACATTGAAAAAGAGTAATATAGTGTTTGCCGGTAACAAGGCTCCGGCTATACCTTATACACACATCAAAACAAGATCCCAATACAGAAGTGGCATGAGCCACACACAGGGCCCCGAAAGGAAAGGGGCTCACCAACTCAGCAGATGGGAGCGAGGAGGAGCTACGGTCGGTGGACTGGAGTACCTGCTATGGATCCACCTACAATCATAACACGAATGTAGCGCCCCCGGCAAAAAAGGACGTCAGTACACTGGAATTGTACTGGTATGTATGAACAAACTTTGCGCCAAGTAAATTCAAGCCATAAACAAGTAAGTAACAGTAATAGAAACAACAACCAAATCCATAAAGAAGGAACAATCAAGCCAAACAAGTTTACAAACTCTCCTGTTTCCCCTTCCACATTTCCACATCAATAGATTTCGCATTTTTGCTCATATTTTCATTTCAATAGTGACTTCGATCACTTTCCACCCTTATTACCTCGGCCACCCTTATCACCACAACCTACACCTTATTACTTCGTGTTGCGGCGCGCAACCCGATCCCACCGTACAGTTTCAGTTCACAAACAATCACAACAACAACAATGAACAATTCACAAAGATCACAACAACATTTCTTAAGAAGTAACAACAACAATTTACAAGTATCTCCATATACATCAACACTATTTCCGTCATATTCAACAACTCACATGTGTTTTGCGTCACAACAACAATTGTCCACAATAAGCCATAGATGTTACTATCACAGTAATTTCAGTTGCATCACTTGAAATTTCCTTCCGTCATTTGTTTCTCAGCTAATACCACATATCATAATCACAATCATACCAATCACATGAATTTCACAAGTAACCCACGTAGATGTCACATACCAAACATGCAGACACCAAACAAGGCGATTTTACAAGGTCAAGGTTAGCCATACATACCTGGAGCTGAATTCCTTTTTAAT
>NW_017700127.1:0-2272 GCF_001879085.1 Nicotiana attenuata | reverse complement strand
CGTCGACCAGGATCCTGGTGATGAAATAGTCCTCGCGTTGCACGGTGATGTGCAGGGCTCTGTTGTGACCCAGCCCTTCAGGTGGCAGGTCGTCCTCATAGAAGGTGATTTCACTCAGCACCTTCAACAGAGCATTTTTATGTGTCTTGGAATTCTGCAGCAATGAGAGGATAGATATCTGCGCTGGTGTTTTGTTTAGCTGGTCGATGACCGAATACTCCTTGGCCTATATCTTCCTCCAAAGGTCGTCTGGACCAGTCCAATGATGGGTGGCCGGTTGGAGGCCTGCTTGCTGGACTCAGCTAAGTGTTCCGGGGTATAGACTCTTCCAGTCCTTGTCATACCCTGTGCTGCAATAGTCTCTTCGAACCTGACTTTGCCTTTCCTCCTAGCCTCGGCTGTATAATCCCAAGGTATAGCTTTTGTATGGAATGGCAGCATGGTGGTCATCGCCACTGAAATCGGTGCGGCTACCTTCACTTCAAATGGGACATGTTCCTTGGGTGGCAAAACTGTAACCTTAAACGGTGCCGGAGTTTTTGCTGATGGCGCTGCCTCAAACTCAAGAGGGATAGACACATCTACCTCAGTGATCTCGGACGGTTGGATCTGGACTATGATGGGTTTGAGAGTAACTGCTGGCTTCTTTGGATCTTCGCCTTCTGCGATCAACCGGATGGATCCCTTGGGATCCCAATCATCCTCCACTTCAATCATGTGAATACCCCCGCCCTTATGGTCCGATAGAGGGTTGTTGCGGACATTTGGGGCGGGTTCCTTTGCCACAATAACCTTATTATCGATCAGGGACTGGATCTTGTCTTTTAAGGAACGACATTCGTCGATGGTGTGCCCTTTCATGCCAGAGTGGTATGCACAGGATTTGTTTGGGTTAACCTACTGAGAAGGGATCTCAGGGGTTGTAGCGGGGATGGGGGTGACATAACAGGCGGCTTTGAGTCTCTCGTATAGTTGGTCAATGGGTTCAGCAATGGCTGTATATTGTGTGGGAGGCCTGCGGTCAAAATTTGGTCGGGGTCTAGGGAAGTTCTGATGGGCAGGAGGTGACTGATAGTGGGATGGTTGAGCATTCTAAGTTTGGTAGACATGTGCGGGTTGGGAATATCTGGGCGAAGCAGGCTGATATATGGGAGGCGGAGATGGTTGATAGGCGGGTGGTGAGGGTGCTTGGTAGTTCGGTGTGGGCTGATATGTGAGTGGAGGTGTTGGGTAGGTTTGGTACTTGATAGGAGATTTGGTCCTTTGTGCAACCATCACGGCTCCTACGTCCCTCTTTTTGGACACACCACCGGATTGCAAGGCCTTATTTTTAGCTTGCAAGGCCTCAAAGTTTGTAACCATACCGCTCTTAATGCCTTCTAAGATTCGTTCCCCTAGTTTGATAATGTCAGAAAATTTGTGGCTCTCGATCATCATTAGTCGTTCATAGTATTGCGGGTCTTGGGCCCGGACAAAGAATTTGTTCATCTGTTCCTCCTCTAAGGCAGGTCTGACCTTAGCAGCTTCAGACCTCCAGCGAGTAGCATACTCGCGAAATGTTTCGGTGGGTTTCTTCTTTAGATTCTGAAAATAGAACACATCCGGCGCATTCTCTGTGTTAAACCTGAACTGGATGCCATGCCTACCCTGCTTGACCATTTCTTTGGATCTTGGCTGATGTACCAAGACAACGCATCTCCTTTTAGGCACCTTATGAACAGCTTTATGCGGATTCTCTCATCTTTCCCTACCCCAACCAGCTTGTCACAATACGTCCTTAAATGTACCCTTGGATCGCCTGTACCGTCAAACATCTCGAACTTCGGAGGTTTGTACCCCTCGGGCAGTTCGACATCAGGCTGTATGTAAAGATCTTCATAATTCAGCCCCTCAATTCCCTTGTTTCTTTCAACGCCCTGAATCCGGCTAGTCAATTTCTTAAGTTCTTCAGCCAGGTTCCTGATGAGCAAGTCTTTATCATCAGACTCGAGTGTGCCTGAGATGGGTTGGGCGGAGAGTGGCATGGTCTCCACGTAGATGGGGGTGTTATGGTGGGTGTGGAAGTGGTCATTTGTGGAGTTTTGGAGTTCTGGAGAAGTAACGGGGTGTTGTTTGAGTTATGGCAGGTGTTGCATTGGGTTTTTGGCGGAACAGCATAAGGAGTGGGATGATTATGTTGCTTCGGGATGTTTTGAGGTGGTGTAGGGTTTTGAGTATTGGGAAAGGTGATATCTGGGGTGCTAAGCGAGAATGACAAGCTTGCCAGATTCCG
>NW_017700126.1:0-2272 GCF_001879085.1 Nicotiana attenuata | reverse complement strand
TTATTAGTATAATTATATTATTTTCAGATGTAGTCTTGGCATTTGTAAATTTAGTTATAGTTAATATTTTTACTCGTCCTAATATGTTTATAGGTTTGGTTTTACTTTGTGTAGGAGATTTCAATGGTCGTGACTTGAAATTACAAAGTCTAAAAAATAATTACGGTTGGTTAATATTTACGATAAATAGTTTAATATAAAAAAAATATAGTGAAGCTATCATTAGTAGGACTGAATGCCAAAAAAAAAAAATATTAAAAATGATGACTTATTATAATGTATTTTATTTTCTATTATTTTCATCCTTAAATTTCTTATAAAGAAATACGTTCAATTTATTACTATTAATTTGGATATATGAATTTCTGTATCTTATTTAAGCTTCAATTATCTAATTGGAATTGTGCTTTAAAATGTATAAGTTAACAAACATATATTAAAATACATAATAGTTTATTATTACTATAATACAATTATAATTATTATAAAAATTGTATTCTTGTCTTTTGTAAACTTATTTATAGATATTTTTTATTAGGTTTATAGGTTGATTTATGATGTATAGGAAGCTTTAGTAGTTTTGGATTTAAAATTAATCTGTTATTTTATTGATAAATTTTAATGCATACCCTTTAATTATTTTTAAGTTATTTGTTGTAAAGTTTATAGTGATAATCTTTAAAACATTCACACTACAAGAAAAACATCTTATATTTAAGAAGAAAAAAGAATAATGTAATAAAATAATAAAGTAGAAGAACAACATTGCAGAGAAAGAGAGAGTAATTCTTATTGAATTTCGGGATGATTTACAATGGGGTAAAACACCTCTATTTATAGGGGGGAAAATGACTTAGCCACAAAGTAAAACTCTCTAAAAGATAGACATTCACTCTAATTACAATTCTATTCATAACACTCCCCCTTGAATGTCTACTCAATAAGTAATGTGCCTTATTAAAAGCTTAACTAAAATAAAACTCAAGGGGAAAAAAATCTAGTAAAGGAAAAAGAGTACACATATCTAAAAATACGCCTTTTGGTTGCCTCGTTAAAAACCTTGCAAGGAAAATCCAGTGGGACAAAACCTTGTAAGGGAAAAAGAGTGCAACGCGTATTAAACTCTCCCTGATGAGAGCATTATTTCACATCCTTAAGCCTTCGCATCCTAATCTTGTGCATTAGCTTCTTGAAGGTTGACGTCGGTAGAGATTTTGTGAACAAATCAGTCGTATTATCACTTGAACAAATTTGTTGCACATTAATATTACCATTCTTTTGAAGATCATGTGTGAAAAATAACTTTGGTGAAATGTGCTTTGTCCTATCTCCTTTTATGAATCCTCCCTTCAATTGGGCTATGCATGCTGCATTGTCTTTGTACAAAATCGTGGGTAGTTTGTTACATTTCAAACCACATTGTCTCGAATAAGAAGTATTATAGACCTCAACCACACACATTCTCGACTTGCTTCATGAATATCAATTATCTCAGCGTGATTAGATGAAGTAGCCACAATTGATTGCTTAGTCGATCGCCAAGATATGGCAGTGCCTCCACAGGTAAACACATAACCTGTTTGAGATCGAGCCTTGTGTGGGTCAGATAAATACCCAGCATCAGCATAACCAACAAGATCGAGACTGCAATTATTGCCATAAAATAAGCCCATATCGGTAGTCCCTTTTAGATACCACAATATGTGTTTGATTCCATTCCAATGTCTCCTTGTGGGAGTAGAGCTATATCTTGCTAAGACATTAACTGAAAAAGTTATGTCAGGCCTTGTAGTATTGGCAAGATACATTAGTGCACCAATTGCACTAAAATATGGTACTTCAGGACCAAGTAGCTCTTCATTCTCTTCTTGAGGTCGGAATGGATCCTTATTCACATCAAGTGATTGAACAACCATCGGAGTACTTAATGGATGTGCTCCATCCATGTAAAACCGTTTCATACCTTTTCTATGTAGGTAGATTGATGAACAAAAATTCCATTTGCCAAATGCTCAATTTGCAAACCAAGACATAATTTTGTCTTTCCGAGATCTTTCATCTCGAATTCCTTCTTTAAATAATCAATTGCCTTTTGGAGTTCTATAGGAGTTCCAATAAGGTTTATGTCATCAACATATACGGCAAGTACAACAAATTCCGATGTTGTTTTCTTTATAAAAACGCATGGGCAAATGGCATCATTTATATAGCCTTCCTTTAATAAATACTCACTAAGACGATTATACCACATTCGTCCTGATTGCTTTAGACC
>NW_017700125.1:0-2272 GCF_001879085.1 Nicotiana attenuata | reverse complement strand
GCTGAAGGTTGTGGTCTTTGTATTCTGCTCCATGGTGATGGGTGAATCCCCAAGGTGGGGTGGTTGAGGGGGGGGGGCATTTGGTTGTTGTACATGGCCAGCCAGGGGTGGTTTGCAACGTCGTCCAGCCCTATCCTCAACCCCTCCATCACTATTTGAGCCAGGAAGCTCGGATTCTCTAGTTGGATCGTGATGTCTTGCCCCTCCAATTGGAGATTCATGTTGAGGGAGAGGCCTGTCAATCCAAACTCCAGCCATGACTGTGGAGCATGGTTCATTGGAAGTGGTGGTGTCGTGTAGATTATTGGCTCGGATGGGTTCATGGGTGGGTATGGTGCATGGTGTGCATGGTGAGGAGTTCTTGTTTGATTTCTCATCCAAACGTTCCTTATGTTCCTGTTGTATCTGCGTTGGTAGTTTGTGTGATTGAATCTGGCCATGGTTTTGGTCGTTTGTTGTAGGCAGAATGGGAGATGGGTGCTTGGATGGTGAGGGCTTGTTTGAGTTAGTAGATGAATAATTTAACTTGTTATACATGGGGGTGAGGTACATGTGTGATGGGATGAAATTTCCAGCTTTTTGGTCTGATAGGATTTTTCCGATGGTTTTTGTTGGGGTGATTTGTGACAGAAGATCCTTTGAGGTGATGTCTTCTTTTTTGGAGGTGTGAAACCTAGTCTTAGGAGGATTGTTGTCACTAATTAATGTTGATGGGGCTTTGCCTAAGATTGATATTTGGTCTATGTCCATCTTGTTGTCCTTTGTAGTTAAGCTTAGTAAGGTATCTTCAGATTTTGGCATTGTATCTTGGTTAATAGGGAGCTGCCCGTTATGTGTAGTAGTAGTTTTTGACTCTTTTTTTGTTGCAGGTTCTGTGGGTTCTAGGTTATTGAAATGGGGCATTAAATGTGATGTGGAGATGTTTGATAAAGGTAGGGGTGGTTGGTTATCCATTGTGCTTTTGGGCAGGGGGACCGTTGGGTTATTGTAGAGTTTAGGTTTGCCTATAGCTTTAGTGTCCCTGTTGATGGGAGTGTAGCTACGGTTGTCTAGGGATTGAGTAATGTTGTCTGGGTTATGGTTTTGGCTAGGATATGGGTTAATATCCGCTGGGTTTTGCATGACATTTGTGTTGGTTTGTGTAGGACGTTGACCTTGTGTTGGTTTGGCTAGGAAATGGGTCATTTGTGAAGGACGTTGACCTTGTAATCTTTCAGTTGGTACACCTTCATTTTTGGAACTAGCATTTCCTTGTTGCCCAGTAACGTGCGAAGCAGACTCATTGTCTTGGTTAGCAGTAGGCAATGTTCTTTTGTTGCTTTTTTTTTTTATGTGTCACTATTGTCCAATGGTCTATTTCTTTGGTAAGGGTATCAACCTCCATGTTCATGTTATTGTTAGTGGTAGGTTTTGACTTTGAGGTAGATGCAGTATGAGGGCAATTGGTTGTATTGTGTCCTAGTCGTCCACATAGCTCGCACAAAAGATTGAAACCCTCGTAGGCTATTTTTTGGTAGTGATTCCCTATTATGATGTGTGTTTTAAGGGGTTTCTCGATGGGTGTTAGAATGCATAACCTTGCATATTTGCCTCTAGTGGTTGAAGTGGTGCACGCGTCGATCCTAAGAAGTTTCCCTAGTTTGTTTCCTATTTTATGCAGAATCTCGTAGTCGTAGAACTCCGTTGGTAGCTCTGGTAATCTAGCCCAGACAGCTGAGAAGGTCAGTGATGCTGTTGAGGCTATGAACCTGGGCTCCATTTCCTTACAGTGAGGAATTGATTTCCGATGAACCAAGGCCCCTCGTGTAATGCTTTGTCGTAGTTTTCCTGTCTAGTGAATTTTATGAGGTAATAATCGTATCCAAGGTCAATCAGTGATAGGTGCTCCGTAGGTCTCCATATGGCATGTATTTTTTGTTGTAGGAATTGGTAAGTTACTCGTCTGCCGAATATTTTTATTATTAGAGCATTTTCCCAATTTTTGTATATTCGTTCCTTATCCTCCGAAGTTATGGGTATGAAGTTGTCCGAATCAAAGATGTTCAGTTTCATCCGAAGTATCAAAGCCAAGGATAGATTTTTGTACTGTTATTTGGTTTTTGGTTTGAGTAAAGTCTAGGTTTTCTTGTAGCTTGGATGAGAAAGTAGTTTTTTTGTCTTGTTTTTCATTACAGTGTTC
The DNA here is from genome assembly GCF_001879085.1 of Nicotiana attenuata. Classification (NCBI taxonomy): domain Eukaryota; kingdom Viridiplantae; phylum Streptophyta; class Magnoliopsida; order Solanales; family Solanaceae; genus Nicotiana; species Nicotiana attenuata. The sequence goes on along the minus strand of NW_017700125.1, from coordinate 93 downwards.
TGGGCTGTCCATTACTAGTGAGTTCAAAGGCTGTCGTGAGCTTTGTGCAGTTGTTTTTTTCTCTGCAATATGTTCCATTGCTGCGTCTTTGCC
>NW_017700124.1:0-2272 GCF_001879085.1 Nicotiana attenuata | reverse complement strand
GAAATATCTAGGGAATCTAACCCTCCCTCCTGGAAACTCAACCCAACAACAAGATCATAGAAGCTAACACTCTATTTTGGGATTGTGAAAGGTCCGTCTTCCGCTTGGGGGAAATTGAGATGACACCCTTGCTAGAAGAAATAGGAGGATTAGCCGGTTTGGTATGGGAGACTCCAGGTTTACTGATGCCTGAGAACCGCAAGGGCAGGGGTTTCCTCAAAATGATGGGTCTGAAAAAAAATCCAGAACTGACATGCCTCAAAGAATCCTATATCCCCTTTTACTATTTATACGAGAGGTACGGTCACAGCAAATCCTACCGTACCTATCCTGATGAGTTTGCCATTACCGTATTGGGACATATCCATCAAAGGGTCTTTGTATTCGTGTTCTATTTTCTGGGGTTGATTGTGTTTCCAATGAAGAAAGCGAGAATCCACACCCAACTAGCCATGGTCACTAAAACCCTAATGGAAGGAATTGGAGGGCAACCATTCAGCATCGTGCCCATGATCGTCGCAGAAATATACCGAGCCCTAGAAAAGTGTCAACGGGGAGCTAGTCACTTCGAAGGTTGCAATTTGCTACTTCAGCTGTGGCTCGTGGAGGATCTACAAAAGGGTGAATACCGAAAAGGCATTCAATGAAGGGATTGGGACTATCATATCGCTTTCCATCACCCAAAGCGAATGAATTATATCCCTGATATGTTTGCTCAGCTAGAGGATGCCAAAGGATGGTTCGAGCTGTTCGATAGTCTGATCGAGGAACAAGTACAATGGATGTTCGAATGGTTTCCGACCGAAGAATTAATCACTCGATCCCGAGACGCACCTTTTTTGATATTGATCGGTCTGAGAGGAACATACCCTTACGCCCTTCTCCGAGTTATGAGGCAAGCTGGTAGGAAGCAGGTTGTACCCAGGGTCGACAAGATGAGCCATTTCCGGGCTGACTTCCAGGCTGATGATAATCCTTACAAGTGCCAAGCTTAGCATATGTGGCACTGCAAGATCGTCAAGGGGAAAGATACCATCGAACCAGATAGATACCACGCCGGTTGTACTCCCTATTATACCGGCTGGTTGGAGGATAATCACAATGGTCTGAGTCAACTTGGGTTTGTTCGGGGTCACAGGATCATAGATGAAAAGGCCGAGGCACAGGTCAAATATAATCAACTACGCAAGAGAATCCGGAAGTGCGAAAGTGAGCACCGTGAGATACAAGAAGCCAATCAAAAACTAATTGAGGAATGGAAGGACATGGCCATTAATGCCAACAAGCGACTGGGATACCTGGAGCGAGGCATAGTGGAACTGGAAAGAAGGTTTCTCAAAAGGGTCGAAGACTGTCAGAATGCTGTGGGAAACGAAGGCGGACATCTAGCCAGAGCCTACCTGTTACTGGGACTTCGCGAGCTGGGGAAGTTATTTGATGAAGCCAGGGATGCCGAGTCTGGGGAGGGTCCTTCAGGGACCAAGTAGATAGGACTTTATCTTTTCGCTATTTAAATGTAATAAGGCCAATGGCTATTAGTGACTTTATTTTTCCTGTTATTTAGTGTCGATTTGGCATTCGTCTTATTTTCTATCAATAAATGAGGCATTTAGCATTCCAAGTTCTCCAAATCAATCTGTCGCTAGGCCTACCCAAATTAGGACGCGATTTACATTCCCGCATTATGTGTTCAAATATTGCATCGATTTTTCATGAACCTCACTAACTTGGTTACCTTTTTGTTTATTTGTTGTTTTTGATTATTCCCCTCTCCAAAGGTTAGTTCGAGCACTCTGGCAACATCATCCTATTCCACAAGATCCAAGGGCCCTCCACCCACTCCTCCTCTCAGCCCTGTCAAAAATAAGAACAAAGGAAAGATGGAAGATTTGAACAATGCCAGAAAGGAAAACTCAACTGAACGGGTAGAGGTCACTCACGGTCAAGGTACTTTGGTCCCCAAGGAGAATGCCTCCCAACTGGAGCAAAAGCTGCTGAAATTTCAGGAAGAACTTGATCAAGTCCGGAATTTGGCGAATCGTCATTTTCCCTCACTACTCCAGATATCAATTTCCCAAATGCTCAGAACCCCACACCTCCACAGAGTCTCCCAAAGCAACAGAACCACACCGCTCCTCACCACCACTGCAACACCTGCTATACTTCCAACAATACACCGCTGCTCATCCCAGAACCACCAAACTCCACAAATGATCACTGCCACACCCACCATAATACCCCCATCTACGTGGAGACGGTGCCGCACTCCACC
>NW_017700123.1:0-2272 GCF_001879085.1 Nicotiana attenuata | reverse complement strand
ACTCCGGGAATTTGTGTCTCGATTTCAAATGGAGAGGATGGATCTTCCCCCAGTCACGGATGACTGGGCAGTACAAGCCTTCACTCAAGGATTGAACGCCAACAGCTCAGCCGCATCCAGGCAATTAAAGCAAAGTCTGATCGAGTTTCCAGCAGTTACGTGGGCAGACATCCATAACCGGTACCAATCGAAGATAAGGGTAGAGGACGACCACAGTGGAGCGAGTTCGGATTCGCCATCCACACATAGGAATTTCGATCGACCTCGTAGGGAAAACTACAAAGATTCAAGACCGAACAAGGAAAGATATCGGCCGTATCAGGATGATAGGAGGCCTAAATTTACGAGGAACGATCGCGGCTATGAGAGGAACAGAAGACCGTTACCGAAGGCCAACCTCGGGAAAGCCGTCGATAGACAGGAAGCACCCCGATTAGCTGAATATAATTTCAGTGTCGATTCGGCTACCCTGGTGTCGGCAATCGGACGTATCAAAGAAGCCCGATGGCCCAAACCCGTACAGTCCGATCCGTCGAGGAGGGATCCCAAGTTAATATGTAAGTACCACAACACACATGGCCACAGAACCGAAGATTGTAGGCAACTGCGGGAGGAAGTCGCCCGGTTGCTCGATGAAGGTTACCTTCGAGAATTTCTCAGTGATCGGGCCAAAAATCATTACGAAAATCGAGATCGACCAGCCGATAGGAAGGAACCCCGGCACACCATAAACATGATAATTGGAGGGGAAGACGCACCTCAGGTACCAATACTGAAACGTACCAAGATATCGATCACAAGGGAGAAGCGGATCAGGGATTATGCACCAGAGAGAACACTGTGTTTTAGCAACGAGGAAATCGATGGACCAGCACAACCCCATAACGACGCTTTGGTAATATCCATGATGGTCCGAGACACTAAAGTCAAGCGTGTCTTGGTCGATCCCGGAAGCTCGGCTAACATAATTCGGTCATGGGTCGTCGAACAGTTGGGACTGACAGGGCAGATAATTTCTGAAGTGAGAGTATTGAATGGATTTAATATGGCTACGGAGACAACACGAGGGGAAATAACTCTGATGATCGACGTGGGCGGAGTTACGAAAGATACATTCTGATTAAGGGTAAAAATAAGGTAGGTAAATTGATTACATCGTGGATCCCTGTAATTACGCCTTAATGGCCTGAAGTGGTTGAGAAAATCACGTTTGGGCGAGATATCCGGCGACGCTTGGTTATCCGTTACGAGTCCGGCTTCCGACCTTGTGTGTTTCTCCATCCGGTGGTGGCTCATATCGAGCTCTGTAACGGTCTCGAAATGAGTCGACCTCGGTTGTAGACGTGGCCGTCGTTCTACCTTGCATCCAGGTCGGGTTCGATGGCCCCGACTCGCTCCGGACCGGACCGGACCCAACCCGGTCGGGCTCAAGCAAAAAAGGGTATCACCCAATACAGATAGTCCCCTCGTTTATTAGAGAGTAATGATAATAAACGATATGACCGGTGACGTGATGCCCGTGACGTATGGCCCTACGCCAGGTGAAAAAGCCATCGAGTGCTCTGACCACGCCTGCTGCCAGCTGCCCCCAAGTCGAGGAAGATGGGGGGGGACGTAACCGGGTGATCGGTACCCGGGGATGCCCGCGCAGGGGCCGAGGGTTCACTAGCATCCTCAACCCTCACGTCCTCGGGAGGAGCCTCAACTGGATGGACCACCGGCTCAGGGTCCGGTCGAATGGACCGGTGGCGGACGAGCTCCGGCTGCTCCTCATCGTCATCCTCTTTGTCATCCTCTTCCTCGGAGGACAAGACGATTTGGCTTTTTGGTTTGCGGGCGGCCCTTTTTGTCCGCTTAGTCTTCCTTTGAGGCTCGTCCGTACCGGACTCCCCGGGCCTTTTATTTTCCCCCGGAACCGGAAGGGGGCATAGTATTGAAGACCTCATCTCCGCGTCCTTGGGCAAGCCTGCAAAACACGAGGGTTATGATGCATTCCCGATATACAGGAAAAAATGCGCTACCGGTCAAAAAGAAGGCTTACCATGGTTTTTCGCCTCCCACCGACCTTTGGAGATTTCCTTCCAGTTTCGCTCCGAATATGGCCGCTGGGCCACTATCTTGTTTACCCAGCCGGCCAGATCCTTGACGGCAGCTGGAGTTTGGGTCACCGCTGCACAAGAAAAGGGGGTTTCAGGAAGAAGTTGAGGAAAACACGCTCTAAAAGATGAACAGTGAGAAAATACTACGTTTGAGGTTCCACCTCTCCGGAAAT
>NW_017700122.1:0-2272 GCF_001879085.1 Nicotiana attenuata | reverse complement strand
ACTCACTAGTCAAAATAACCTGTGCAATATAGCAGTATACGATACTAATGGAAAATAAATAGCAATGATAGCAACAAAAACCAACCAGTGATATAAACAACAAGCAATAAGAATACCATAAATATTATTCAACCAAATAAGGAACATAAGTGTCACGCCCCAACCTCGGGGAGCGCGACCGGCGCGACCGAGTGAACCCGATCAAGCAAGCCTGTCCAGTCTTTCCTACCCGACTCATTCATGAACCAAAAAGGGACTGTGTTACCATTTGACAAATAGGGAAGAGATTAGTTATATAAATGTGAAAACGTTACTAGTCCATTTTTACTTAAACGCCATAGGCCATAATTAAGTTTCCAAAGGTGCATACAGTTGACAATCTAGTGGAAGAGTTTCAAAAATACAATGTGATCCAATAACCATCCTGACACCCATACATGACCCACATAAATATCTAAGGAGCCTCTAAGGATACAAAAGATCAACATGACTATGCCGGCAACAAGGTCCCGGCTATACCTCAAAATATTGTGATTTACATAAAAGAAGGACTACACAACCCCTGGGAGTAACGGGGGCTCACCAAGACTGTTGTAAGGAGAGAGAAAGAGAGCACCCCTATCTGCGATCGGCGCTATCTGCGATGGAACCACCTACATCCATTCAAAGATGTAGCGCCCCCGACAAAAGGGACGTTAGTACTGTCGAATAGCACTAGTATGTAAGGCAAACACAAATCTTATTAGAATGAACAGTGAAACAAATAGAAGGCAGTTACAAAAATTAACAAGTACTTCACAGAATTACAAGGAACCACCAAATAAGGATCACATCATTCCGGTTCATTTTTTCCATCTCTTTTAGGTTGATGATCATTAGTACCAAGTGCCACAACTCATAATGCCACCGTGGTTTTTACACGGAGTCCGGTCTCGGCCCGACCGGCTAAGCCATCCCAAGTGAGACATATCCAAATTCGTTATGATAACAGAAGTCCAACATAAATGCCACCATGTGTACAGCATGGCGTCCGATCTCGGCCCGATCGGCTAAGCCATCTCACTTGGGACATAACCTCTTTCAATTGTCCATTTCATTTACATTTCTTTCCATCTTTCATTACTTGGCACAAGCAGCCCCATTTATTAAGTAGTTCTTGGCACTTGGACACATTTTATAATTCAAGTCTTTCTCTTTATTATTTGCCCAAATATCGTCAATAACCATGTCAACAAGTGCTATCATATAAGGCATGCGCACACAAGGAAAGAAAAGAAAACAAAAGGAAAGCTTGGAGAACATGATCACATTTTCAAATAGCATGATTTCAGGGCAGCACTTAGAACAAATATGGAACATAAATCCTTCACCCCAATACATAAAGGCAAACCATTTAGTATGATCAATTCAGAACTCACACCAATTATTCGGACACCAAGAGTTCAATTCTAAGAAGAAGAGGGTTAGCCGTACATACCCCATTTGAGTCTTTCCCTAATTCCTACGACAAGTTCCGGAACCTTTAGCACCTTCAATCTATTTAATAATGTAGCACAATTGAACTCATTATTAGGAAATTGATCATAGCCCTAGCTCAGTTGAGCATTATATCAAACATTATGTGTTTGTTGGGGTCAATGGCCCCCTTTTTAGTGGAAGATTTCCCCAACCCATTCCCTAGTTTTTCCTATCTTTGTCTTAGCATCCCCCACATACCTTAGGATCACATGGATGCAAGGTAACCACTATAATCCCCATGAATTACCTCACTAGAGGTCCATTTTAGCTACAATAAGGAATTGAGAGCTTGGGTGATAGAAGCTTACCTCTTGGAAGAGAGACCTAGGTGCCTTGTTTGTTAATCTTCAAGATATTTAGGCTAGGATTTGATAAACAATGAATGGAGATCCCTTCCCCTCTCTTTGATCCTCCTCTCTTACTCTAATTATCTGAGGAAGTATGTTGAAAATGGCCTAAGGGGGTGTTTTAACGGAATGGGGGTCGGGTTTTAAATTAATAAAATGGGTTCCCCGATATAGGTTTGCGGTCGCACATGCGACCGCATAATGGTTATGCGGTCCGCAAAGTGACCGCAGAATGAGCCTCAGGAAGTTAAGTTTTCTGTCCGAGTATGCGACCGATATACGGTCCACATATCTGTTTTGCGGTCGCATAATGCACCGCAGAAATTCCCTTCAAGGCAGATATGCCGATCAATATGCGGTCCCGCATAGCGATTATGCGATCGGCATAATTGGGGCCTACATATCTG
>NW_017700121.1:0-2272 GCF_001879085.1 Nicotiana attenuata | reverse complement strand
AGGACGTGGTGGCTGTGACTGGCTCAGGCCAGGTCTGCTGGACTGAACACTGGAAGAGCTGAAAGAACGGGGCGTCCCATATGACCCCTACCATGACGACCTGCAGCTGGGGCACGGGCACCAGAATAATGGCCCGACTCTCGAGACCTCTTGGCATCCCTCTCCTCTCTGTCCCTAGCATACATACCCTCAATCATCCTAGCAATGCTCACCACCTGCTGATAAGATATATCCATCTCTAACTCACGAGCCATGCTAGATCTAATGGTGGGATTAAGCCCCTCAATGAACCGGTGAACCTTCTCACGAACCGTAGAAACCAATGCTGGTGCATGTCTAGCCAAGTCGATGTAACGGACAGCATACTCCGAGAGAGTCATAGTACCCTGGCGCAAATGCTCAAACTCCGTGCGCCAGGCGTCCCTAAGACTCTGGGGGACATACTCCCTCGTGAACATATCCGAAAACTGAGCCCAAGTCAGGGAAGTTGTCTCATCCAGACTGTCTAACTCATAAGCACGCCACCACTGATAGGCGGCTCCTCAAAGCTGGAAGGTAGTGAAAGAAACCCCGCTCGATCCTGATATGCCCATAGTACGGAGAATATGGTAGCAATCCTCCAGAAATCCCAAGGCATCCTCTGATGCTAACCCACTGAATACCGGTGGATCATATTTCTTGAACCTCTCAAGTCTTTGCTGCTCATCCTCTGAAGCCGCTGTCCTATCCTCGGGCTGAACTGGTACTGCGGAATTGGTACTGCGGGCAGCAAAGGAATAACCTCTAGGACCTGCTCAACATGCAGTCGCTGCTCATGAGTGCGGGCGGCGGGAGTCTGTACTCCTCCCCCGGCCTGGGATGTGGCTGCAGCAAGGGGAAACAACCCTTCCTAAGCCAAAGTGGTAGCACTCCTCTAGAAATCCCAAGGCATCCTCTGATGCTAACCCACTAAATACCGGAGGATCATATTTCTTGAACCTCTCAAGTCTTCGCTGCTCATCCTCTGAAGCCGCTGCCCTGTCCTCGGGCTGAACTGGTACTGCGAGCAGCACAGGAATAACCTCTGGGACCTGCTCAACATGCACTCGCTGCACAGGAGTGCGGGCGGCGGGAGTTTGTACTCCTCCCCCGGCCTGGGATGTGGCTGCAGCAAGGGGAAGTAACCCCGCCTGAGCCAAAGTGGTGTACATGCTCATAAACAATGCCAAAGTCTCCTAGAGTGCTGGAGTAGTAGTGGCAGACGTGTCTGGTGTCTGGACTCCGGCAGGTACTGCCGGTGATACCTCGACGGCAGCTCGCGCGGGTGCTCTAGATACACCATGAGCGCGTCCTCGGACTCTACCCAGGCCCTGGCCTCTAACGGCTCTAGTAGGGGGCACGGGTGCCTGATCGTCTCGAGTAGTACGTGTCCTCACCATCGGTGAGAGAATAGAAGACATAAGTTTAGAATTGTGATGTCAAAATATCGCACCACAAGGAAATCAATGAAGTAGAATTTTTTCCTAACAGTTACATAGCCTCTCGTAGATAAGTAGAGACGTCTCCGTACCGATCAGCGAGACTCTGATAAACCGGCATGTGTTTCGTGACTCTTATGAACCAAGAGCTCTGATACCAACTTGTCACGACCCCAGTTCACCCTCTGTGAACTGTCGTGACGGCACCTAGTCCTTACGACTAGGTAAGCCCAACAAGTGCGGAAAAACAAATCGAAACTTGCGAAAGTATAAATCAAAAACCAAAATAACTAAAAGGAACGCTATATAGAATGCCACTCGGCAAATACATCACAATATCTCAAACTTCTACATCACTATCCCAAAACCCGAAAACTCACGGGAACACAAGCTGAAAGAAATATAGTAATTGCTCTAATTCCGGAATGTCTACATCAACAGTCTGATAGAAGGGCTAACACTACAAGATAGAATAAAGAGGGAGACTCTTCGGTCTGCGGACGCGGCAGATGTACCTCAAAGTCTCCAAAAGCTCTCCCTGCCTCAAGGATGGTAAGCCTGTGCAGAGGTACCTGGATCTGCACATGAAAAAAAACATGCGCAGGAAGGGCATGAGTACATCATAGCGGTACTTAGTGAGTGCAAAGCCCAACCTCGGTCGGGTAGTGACGAGCAAGGTCAGGGCCCTACTGAGATAAAAGTGTATATATATATATATATATATATATATATATAATGAAATGACAGGGTAAATAAGCAGTAAAACTGAGAATCTATAATAAGGGTCTACGCAGTAGGATAAGAGTGCAATAACG
>NW_017700120.1:0-2273 GCF_001879085.1 Nicotiana attenuata | reverse complement strand
GAATCATCAAGGTCCTCATCAGATTCAGATTCTGATGTTTGAAGGTGATAGGAAGAGAAGTTATTACTTTCACCTTCATCTGATTCTTCTATCTCTTCATTTAACCCACTATCATGCCCCTCTGTTTGTATAGTGGGGTCTAGTTCAGTTATGTCCTCAACAAGAATAGGCTCACTAATTTTATGGACAATACAAACATCAACGAAGTCACCACCTTTCAATGTATTAAGAAAATTTAACACATCAGCATCTGTTTTTAAAATGAAATAGGCACCACTTTTGTTAACTTTACATCCAAACAAATCCACTTCTAAAAATCCTAAGTCCCTAGCAAACTTGTGAAACAACATAATATGTAGCTCATCCACATCCACTGTAGCTAAGTGAGGACAGGTTAGTCCATTTGCATACCTTAGGTCGGGGTCGGATACAAAATTACCACTGTGGTGGATTTGTAGGTTAACTAGGGTTGAAGCCATTTTCTTTTCATACCTGCAAAGAAACAAAAAAAAACAGTGTTATCAATGACTATTTGTTATCAAAAGTTGCACCTTTACACAACTCCATAAACAAACCAACAAAAAAGACAGATTTTTAAAGTAAAAAAGCATCCAAGATTCCTTTTTCGTCCCCACAATGCCTTATAATATTCAGAAAATACTGTGGTGGACCGCTAACATGAATGAGACCCAACAAAAACCCAAGACACTAGGATGAAATTCTAATTTGAAAACAAAAACCCAAAACACTAAAGAGAATAACCAAATATGCCATTACATGCATGACACTACATTAAAAAGGCCTTTCACTCTAACATGTAGCAAAACACAACAAAAAGCCCTATATATTAAGGGATATTAAACATCAATTACGACCTAACCCAACCTCCCCCTAAAAAACCCTAAACAGAGCAAAATCCCCATAAATAGAAGGAAATGAAGAACAATAAAGACAAAATATGAAGAATAAATGAAGAAACTTACCCCACAAACTTTGATAACAACTGTACAGATGAAAATCCCGGCAAGAACGACGGAGAAGAGAGGAGCGACTCACTGTTGTTTGATACTATCTAAGCCCTAATTTAGCGGGGTAATTGTAAAATAAGGGGAAATGTGGGTTGGGGGGGGGTAAATAATTTTTTATCCTATTTGGCCATCAGATGTGACTAGGAGCCTACGTGGATATATTTTATTGACGTGGCGTCCTACGTGTAGGCGATTGTCAAACACGCACTGGCAACCTCATTGGATAAGCGTTTATTATTCACGTTTTGAATGAGTATAAGTGTTTAATTGGCAAATATGTAAGTTTGGGGACCGGCATGACAAAGTGGGTGAAGTACAGGTGCCATTTAGGCCATTCTGCCAATAAACTAAGTTCAACAAACATTTGACAAATCAAGTTCTCGCCCAGCATTTTTAAATTACAGTATGATAACACACGAATAATATGTACACGTTTAGACATGAGTTACAACTATCATATTTTCAGATCAATACATAAACACTCGCCCTGCTCTGAATTACAATTTTATTGGACTCAATTGTTGACATTAAGGAAGAAGAAGCGACCTAAACTAAGCAGGTAGAACTCCAACAGTGCTTTTAATTTTTCTGATTTACGACTAGCTGGCCACCTACCTAACGCTATTGAACTAGGACTACTGAATTTAAAGCTAATTCGAGCTAATATGATTAGATGTAAAACTCAGCTATCGTTCGGAGGAATCAAATTATTTTAACAGTCCTTCTCAGTCCAAAACAGTCCAGTTATACAAAGCTGGCATAGATTTACATAATATCAATGAATGAAACGTGCGCAAGTCATGAGCAAGGCTAAATCAGAACTAGGCTTTGATTCTTCATACAAATTTACTTCTGCACATTTTCAGCTTACAGTCAATCAAGGACGCAATTGTGTAGCTGGATGTCGAAATACAGTAAGAAGAAGAAGAGTGTCAGCAGCAGCAACAAGCAAAGATCAAATAACAGCCCAGAAAAATGAGATCAACGATCCATGAGGAGTCACAGCAAAATAAAAATCAGGAAATCAGTTGTAGATGACATGAAGAGACCACAGATACTTGAAATTGAGCCCCAAAAACTCCAGAAAACCAATCAACACAGATAACCCTCAACAAACAGAAGCAAACCACCAAACTTGACTAAACCACAAATCTGACTTGAAAACACCAAAACACTTCTGGAATTGTTAATAGACTAACTGAAAAGTGAAATCAGCATAAAACTCCTAATGGAACAGTGATATTT
>NW_017700119.1:0-2273 GCF_001879085.1 Nicotiana attenuata | reverse complement strand
ACAGGTTTATGTGGTGTCCAGTCTAGCCTCGTCACTACTTCGCCGGGGTTAGGCTAGGCACTTACCAGCACATGGGGTCGGTTGTGCTGATGCTACACTGTGTGCATTTTTGCACAGGTCCAGGTTTTGAGCAGCAGCAGCAGCTTTAGCACGGGGGCGCACCTTCAGTCCAGAGAGAGACCCAAAGTAGCTTGCAGCCGTCCACAGGCCCGGCGTCTCCCTTCTATCTTTACATTTTGGCCGTCATCTCATTGTACCCGAGATAAACAGATTGTGTTTCTTTCAGACTTTGTATGTAGAACTCCTTAGATGTTCGTGAGTATGTGACTCCAGTCCCGGGGTAGAGTTATATGTGTGGAACTTCTGTATTATTGATCATCTATCTACATTTAAGTCTTCCGCTCCTGATTTTAATTCCGTCGCCTTTATTTAATGCCGTTAATTGATAAAAAGGAACAGGTGTTTAATGAATTTGTTAATTAAGTTGGCTTGCCTAGCTCCGTTAGTAGGCACCATCACGACTCCCGAGGGTGGGAAATCCGGGTCGTGACAAGTTGGTATCAGAGCTCTAGGTTACATTGGTCACACAACTCACGAACAAGCTTAGTAGAGTCTGAGGGATCGGTACGGAGACGTCTGTACTTATCCCCCAGAGGCTGCCAAGTTAGGAAAGGTCTCCCCTTTGTTCTTTCTTGTCGTGCGGTTTGGTGTCTCAATGCTAATTGAACTTCTACTCTGTTTCCTCACAGAATGGCGAGAACACGCGCTTCCTCATCTTCAGACCGGCAGTCCGAGCCCCAGGCAGCTCCCGCTAGGGGCAGAGGATGAGGCCGTGCTAGAGGCCGAGGTAGGGGCAGAACTCAGCCCCGAACAGCAGCACCAGCGGCGGAGCCCCAGGTCGGTTTGACGAAGAGGTTCCGACCCCAGCCCCAGCAGCGCCAGTGGGCCCAGCTCAGGTCCCAGAGGGGTTTATAGCCACCCCAGTTCTTCAGGACGCTTTGGTCAGATTGGTGGGCTTTGTGGAGAGCGTCACTAGAGCGGGTTTGCTTCCAGTAGCACCAGCCACTTCTCAGGCTGGAGGAGGAGTTCAGACTCCAACTACACGTACTCCGGAGCAGGTAGCTCCCCAGGCTCAGGTTCCAGTGGTTCAGCCAGCTGTGGAAGCTCAGCCGGGTATTGTGACTTAGACCGGCGATGGAGCGGCTATGTCCGCAGATGCTTTGTGGAGACTGGATAGGTTCACCAAGCTCTTCACCACCACATTCAGCGGTGCTTCTTCAGAGGACCCCCAGGATTTCTTGTATAGCTGCCATGAGGTTCTTCGGACTATGGGTATTGCGGAGACCAATGGGGTCGACTTCGCCACTTTTCGTCTAGCAGGATCCGCCAAGACTTGGTGGAGGGATTTCTGTTTAGCCAGACCAGCGGGGTCGCCAGCATTGACATGGGATCAGTTTGCAGAGTTGTTTTTGGAGAAGTTTCTCTCAGTTACTCAGCGAGAGGCTCTTCGCAGGCAGTTCGAACGTCTCCAGCAGGGCTCTATGACAGTCGCTCAGTATGAGACCCGGTTTATCGACCTAGATCGCCATGCTATTGTTATACTCCCCACTGAGAGGGAGAGGGTGAGGAGATTTATTGATGGTTTGATTCAGCCGATTCGTCTCCAGATGGCTAGGGAGACTGGTAGTGAGATCAGCTTTCAGGAGGCGGCCAATGTGGCCCGCCGAGTTGAGATGGTTCTGGCACAGGGGGGTGGCCATAGAGTGGACAAGAGACCCTGTCACTCAGGTCATTTCAGTGGTGCCTCATCTGGAGGCAGGGATTCTTATGATAGGGGTCAGCCCTCCAGGCCTTTCCAGTCAGCCCTCCAGGTTTCTCAGGGTGTCCCAGGTGATCGTGGTACCGTGGGCATTATCCTGATCAGCAGACCCTCAGTGTACCGTCAGCTCCCATCAGCGCACCACCACTTTAGAGTTTCCGTGGAGGTCATTCAGGTCGCCTAGGGCCAGCCACAACGTTCAGAGGGGTGTTATGAGTGCGGTGAGTATGGTCACATCAGGAGAACTTGCCCGAGATTAAGGGGTACTCCGTCGCAGCAGCAGGGTCCCCCGTTCTATGATTCAGGGCACCCGGATGCCCCCACAGCCCAACTAGGAGGGTGGGAGGGTAGAGGCCAGTAGGAGGGTGGGAGGTAGAGACCGTAGAGGGTGGAGCTCAGGACCCGCCAGGGAGCGGGAGGTTAGCTAGGCAGCAGATCGGACCTAGGGGATACA
>NW_017700118.1:0-2273 GCF_001879085.1 Nicotiana attenuata | reverse complement strand
AGATTTTAAATCAAACTTGGAAAAATATTTGGCCTTGGCTAAGTGGGAGAAAAGAGTGAGATTATTTGGGGTAGGAAACTTATCATCTTTGAGGAAATGGTTAAGTGGCTGGTAGTTGATGACTAACCGGGGTTTTCCTCTTGTCTGCTCAGCTCTTTTGTTGACATAAAATGCTTCGCATGCCCATTGTGAATCTGATGGCTCTATCAGATCATATTCCAAAAGTTCTTTGCATTCTTTCTTTACAAGCTGAAGATGATCTGGATTCATGCCTGAATGGCTAGCTTTTGTTGGATTGATGTTTTCATTCTTCTTGAAAGGGAGCTTGATAAAAAATTCTTCATTTTTCCATAACGGGCTTTTCCCTTTCTTCATGAAATCCTTGTGGGATTCAGCACATGAATGTTCAATGAGATTTTGCTCAATCTCTTTGATTTGTTCGTCGTTGGTGATTTGGAATAGCCTTGGAATCTCCGAATAAGGTTTGAACTGCTTTTTAAAAGCTATCCCGTTAGCCTTGATCTGGAGTTGATCTCTAAGTTGTCTGTAAATGTCGTATCCAACAATAAGATCTTTTCCTGGTACATCAGACCCTAGCAGCTTGGTTCTGTACTTCAATCCTGGAAAGAACTCAATTGTGACCGGGTGCTTTGTAATGACAGTTGTGGTCAAGATTCCATTTGATGCAGTGTTGAAATCCTTAAAATGCGGCACCCATTGATCTTCTGGGAGGACAGCAGGATTTATGAGTGAGGAAGCAGCTCCAGTGTCGATGAAAGCAATAACTTGAGTTGGTTTATCCCATTTGGATGAATAAACTTTGAGTTCTTCTTGAGGAACGACTACGAGAGCATTGATCTCTTCTCGGGCTTCGATCAACGATTCTGAAATTTGGTAGTGATCATTGCCTTGATTTTCGTAGATATCAAGAGAGAATAAAGTTTCTTCACTGGGTTCATCATCCACAGAGATAGGGATTCAAGGTCCTCCTCTTTTCCGAGATGTATGCCAGTGTAATCTTCAATCTCTTCAAGGAGTTTGACAGATCTTCTTGATTGGGGACAGTTTTTTGCAAAATGTCCAATCTTGTGGCAAATACAACATCTGTTTTTCTTGTGAAAATTTCCTGGCCTTCTACGTCTGAAATATTTTGTGCGTCTTTTGGATCTTGATTTTCCATCTGGAATATTTGGCCATCTAAATCTCCTGAATCCTTTCCGTCGCCTAGATGTGTGGCAGGAACATCCTGCACCGGTGATCAAATCTGATCTGCGACATGCTTTGTCAAGCGCTGGATTATGGTTGATAATTTGTTTTAGGGCTGAGCGCTTTGTACAAATGTCTTCCAATGCCACAAAAATAGCTTGCCTGATATAGCCGGCTTGTGGGACTATTATTGATTGAAATTTTTCTTCAATGATGGTCATGGTTTGGCTTGCCAACAGCTTTGGAAGGGAAGAGACAAAGGCTTGCTTCAAGTTGATGTCTCCGCCGATTTCAAATTATATTTTTGCCATTTTCCGGAAATGCCTGTCAATGTCATTTCTGTCGAATGACACACACTTCATCTCAAAGAGTTGTCTTCGCATTTGATACCACAGTATAAGGAACAGAGCAAGAGACTCCAAGAAAGCAAACTAATTATAGATACGAAAGTTTCCCTACAAAGGGGCTGGCTTCAACAACCCATAAGGGACGGCTTGCCAAGCTACACAAATATTTAATTTTCTTATAGTTGCAAAAATTTTCCTACAAAGGGGCTGGCTTAAAATACCCATAAGGGACGGCTTGCCAAGCTACACAACTCAGAAAACTTTTGTACTATAACCAACGTTAGCTGTTTATAACTCAGAAAACTTTCGTACTACAATAAGCTAACTTTCTTAGAGTATTCTTACTCTATTTTCATACATGGACCGGCCTTTCCATCCTTTCGAAAGAAAGAACAATAGGGAAATTTAGAAAGCACTCATATGTAATATATCACAAGAAGTTTTACAAAGGTTACAAGATGATCCTATAACTACTACAAGGCCTCCTTTATATACGACTAGGAGGTTACTACAAGACAAACTTATATTATAAAATAAACCTATCTTACATGGCAAACTAATCTACAAGTGGGTCCCTCTTGGCATGTGAAGGACTTTAGGCAAAACCATTAAAAAGCTCCTGAAAACATGTGAAAGGGGTGAAATATACATGGTGTAGCATGTGAAAATATGAGGTAGCATGTGACGGCATGTGAAAGTAAGGTGTTGCATGTGACGAAG
>NW_017700117.1:0-2273 GCF_001879085.1 Nicotiana attenuata | reverse complement strand
TTCATGGTTACGGATAAGGTCAAGTAACTACACAGTACCATATAAATAGCAGAGTCATAATTCACACGGTGCACGCCCACACACCCGTCACCTAGCATGTGCATCACCTCAAAACCAAACACATGAAACATAATTCAGGGTTTCATACCTGCAGCACCAAGTTTAGAAGTGTTACTTACCTCGAACAAGCCAAATCCAATACCGAGCAAGCAAACGATGCCCCAAAATGCCATCCCGCGCATTTAGACCTCAGAACGGCTCGAAACTAGCCAAAAGCAACTCAGAAACATCAAACAAAGCCCAATAAACAATTCCAAATGATAAAGGTCGAATCCTTAATCAAAACCCAAAATCAACCAAAAAATCAAACTCGGGCCCGCACCTCGGAACTAGACAAAACTCATAAAATCTAAAAACCTATTCAATTACGAGCCCGACCGTACTAGTTTCACTCAAATTCGACTCTGAATCAATGTTCAAAACTAAAAATTTACTTTATGAAATTTTAGACAAAAACCCCCAAATTTCACTTTGAAATTATCAATCAAATGCCAAAAATGAAGATGGATTCATGAAATATAACCAAACCGAGTAGAGAACACTTACCCAAATCTATGTGGTGAAAATCCCATCCAAAGTCGCCCAAATCCGAGCTCCCAAACTCAAAATATGTCTAAATGAACAAACCCTTCATATTATATATTTCTGTCAGCTATTCTGCCTCGTTTCTCATGCGAAACAATCCCATAACTCGCTTTTGATGCCCCCAATAGATTTCTTGTAAAATTTCAGTCAAGTTAGGCTTTTGAATCACTCCATTTGTCCTTATAAGGAAGGAGATATGTTGGTTTCAATATTTGAAAATAGTGCAGATTTTTAAATGCGAAGGCAGTGGCAATTTCGTAATTAATCTAAAAAATCTTGCAACCCAATTCTTAGTAAAATGACCATAAACTCCTTATACGATGTCAAAATTTGACGATTCTTTTTGCTATGCCTCCGTAATTACGATATGGATCTAATGCTTCAATCAATACAGAAAATTGGAACCAATTTTCTTAATTTGGTACCATTTATGCTTGAAGAAACGACGTCGAAACATTAAAAAAACGAGCGCAAAACCTAAACCTATCTTAAACTCAGCGGAGCCCCTCGGGAGCCCGTCCGAACATACCAACAAGTCCCATAACATAACGCAAACTTTTTTGAGGCCTCAAATCACACATAACAACATCAAATCCACGAATCGCACCTCTAATCGAAGTTAATGAACTTTGAAACTTTCAACTTCCAAAACTCATGCTGAACCTTATCAAATCAACTCAGAATGAACTCAATTATTGCAACAAGTCCCAAATGACATAACGAAGCTATTCCAATTCCTGGAGCCACAATTCGAACCCGATATCATCAAAGTAACCTAAAATTGTGAACATTCCAAACCTTTAAATTTCCAACTTTCGCCAAATAGTGTCGAAACCTTCTAGAAATATCCATATGCTAATCCAGGCATAACTGTTTTTATCGGACTGGCATCAATATATCATGTCGTGAAATTCATTCTAATGAGAACGTTATATCTAATAAATTGAACTGAAAATATTGAGGGGGGGGGGGGGGGTTGCAGAAATGGATAGGCAAAGAAAGAATAAAATGCCGAGAAATGCTTTGAAAAGTACTGTGCAGTGTTTAAAAGGCACATGCACGAGGCAAAGCGTTCTATCTGATAGGAGGCGAGGCGTAAGCCTCTATACGCTAGGTGTAAGTTCCATGGATCTTTAAGTTTTATATTTCATAAATTAATATAATAAAATTATTATTAGAATACGATAAGATTAAATAAAAATTATTAAAATTTCAAAAGAAATTATAAAGTAAGTGAACTGTATATGTAACTACTTCATCTTGAAATGCTAGTTTGAAAGAAGCATTGAATCATAACATATTATGAAGGATGATGTGCTTTTGCTTTATATATGCAAATTAATCTATTTTTTTTACATTACCGGTAGAAGTACGAAGTAGAGTAAAAAGTGGGTAACTAACGAATAACGAAATATTATAATTTTTGTACTATTTTTTTAACTTTTTAGAATTGTAAATGTATAGTTATTTGTATTTTTAGTATAAAGTTAGACTTATTAGTCTAATTTTAATTTAATTTAGAAAATTATTATTTTAACGGTCTATGTACCTAAGTACAAAACTTCGACCCTAAACGTCTAAACGGTAGTCTTTAAAAGGTAATTATAAGGGGTCTTAAAGCCTCAACG
>NW_017700116.1:0-2273 GCF_001879085.1 Nicotiana attenuata | reverse complement strand
CAAAGGAAAGAGAAAAGAAAAGAATGAAAAGAGAGAGAAGGAAAAAGGAAGAAGAAAAGAAAGAAAAAAGGAAGAGAAAAGAGAAGAAAAAGAAAAAGAAAAGAAATAAAAAACAACAAAAAAGAGAAAGGAAGAAAGAAAAGAAAAGAAGAGAAAGTGGAAGAAAAAGAAAGAAAGTCGCAACAACAAAGTAATTTTATGACCTGAACTACGTTTGACTTGATCCCGAAAGAGTACGTAGGCAGCCTCCCTTTTGAGGTTCAGTCATACCGAAATAAAAGTCCAAAAGTCCTCAAGGAAGAAACTGGGGCAGAAGTTGTGGTTGTGCAAGAGATTTGATTCCGAAAGTTGTAGTTTTGAACCCACGTCGAATCGTTTTTGAGCCTTTGATACCCTTTCTTTCTAACCCTGTCCAAAAGCATGCATTACGGTCAAAAGAAAGACCTTCTGATCAGTCTTCAGGGAATGCCAAGTCGAGCAAGAAGAGGTGATTTATGTTAGGGACAACCTTCTGGTCCAAGAAGAAAAATGATGAAAATGAGAGAGTCTTATTGGTGAAAACCCTCACGGGCACCGTAAGGCGAAGTGAGTTGAGAGAAATAAAAATGAGAGAGTCTTATTGGTGAAAACCCTCACGGGCACCGTAAGGCGAAGTGAGTTGAGGGAAATTAGAAATGAGAGAGTCTTATTGGTGAAAACCCTCACGGGCACCTTAAGGCGAAAGTGAGTTTTTAGATGGACAAATGAGATGAGTCTATGGTTGAAAGCTGTTCAAGACATTGCAAGATGAATAAGGTTAAGGTTTGGGTTGAAGAAATCGGGTTATGAAATTCTGGGGCAACAAAGCGTGGCAATTGAATGTTGATTGGTTGGACAGATTGGGCCGGTTAGTCCAAAATGCATGGCATGATCAATGGCACCAGCTGTTCCACTCAGATAAGTCTCTTTTCTTTTCTTTCCTTTTATAAATCGCCCGGTTTTGGATTCTCTTTATCCTTAACTCTGAAGGTCATTGCATTTCATTCTTTTTGAGGTCTGTTCTTTAAGATATTTTCAATGTCGATCTTGTCCGAGACAAAGAGGAAAGGATCTCATGGCTAACTACCAGTTTCCCAGTTGCAAAGCACAACAGGGCCGGAATATACCAAAGATGTCAAAATGCAAAGTAAGACACAAAGGATCATCGAAGGTTTCGTCGGTGGATTGGCAGATAGTTTTGTGAGGAAAGGCAAAGTTTCAGATAAAGGGGTCAGAAATGTAAAACAACAGGATGGGATAGAACACTTGGGTCATCAAAAGTCATGGGGATTTTGAAAGTCTGTCAGGAAGTCAAAGCGGTTCAAGGAAAGTTCAAGAAGCAAGGCAAGGCAAAACACAGCAGCGGAGACGTCTTCAGCAAGAATGCCATCAACTAACCACCATTTTAAACTGACAAGATTTTTCTTTGATTGAAACAGGGAAAGAAAATTTTCTTTGTTTTGTCTATTTTTGTTGAAGTCAGGAGCCCGCCTGGAGAACAGAGGCATAGATTTCAAGTTTTAGCAGTCAGGAGCCCGCCTGGAGAACAGAGGCATACATTTCAAGTTTCAGCAGTCAGGAGCCCGCTTGGAGAACAGAGGCATACGTTTCAAGTTCAGCAGTCAGGAGCCTGCCTGGAGAACAGAGGCATACGTTTCAAGTTTCAGCAGTCAGGAGCCCGCCTGGAGAACAGAGGCATACATTTCAGGTTTCAGCAGTTAGGAACCCGTTTGGAGAACAGAGGTATTACAATTCAAGTTTTAGTTTTCAAATTCTTATTAATATCTGGTAATATGATGCCCAGTCACCAAGCTGGGGCAGGAGATTTTCTTTGTTTTTGTCTATTTTTTTGAAGTCAGGAGCCCGCCTGGAGAACAGAGGCACACATTTCAAGTTTCAGCAGTCAGGAGCCCGGCTGGAGAACAAAGGCATACATTTCAAGTTTCAGAAGTCAGGAGCCCGCCTGGAGAACAGAGGCATACATTTCAAGTTTCAGCAGTCAGGAGCCCGCTTGGAGAACAGAGGCATATATTTCAAGTTTCAACAGTCAAGAGCCCGCCTGGAGAACAGAGGCATACGTTTCAAGTTTCAGGAAGTCAGGAGCCCGCCTGGAGAACAGAGGCATACATTTCAAGTTTCAGCAGTCAGGAGCCCGCCTGGAGAACAGAGGACTACATTTCAAGTTTTAGTGGTCAAAGCATCACTTGGGGAAAGGGAGAACACTTCAGAATAGCAATTCAAAGGCAAGCAACAAA
>NW_017700115.1:0-2274 GCF_001879085.1 Nicotiana attenuata | reverse complement strand
TTTTGTAGTGTCAATTTTTTATTTTCTAGGAGCATGGAAAGCAAAGGTATTGGAAGGATGCAACAGCAAACCAAATGGTTGGAACTAAGTGTGAGGTACCCACACGAAGGACCAAGCTTGGGAGAAGTCTGAGTACCCCATGAACTGCTAGTGCTTCGGCCTTTGGCCTACCAGGGAGTTTCTTTTACCCTCTTGTATGTATGGGTGTGCATTGGGGACAATGCACAATTTTAAGTGTGGGGTGAGGAGATTGTTTGGGTGACTTTTCATGCTACTTTAGCTGTGTTCGTTTAATTAAATAATTTTTTTTTAAAAGATTGGACTTTCCCTGATGACGGATCTTCTAGACAGTTTTCTTGAGGGAAGTAAGTCTAAAGAAAATACCAAAAAAATTTTTTGTTTTGTTAGGTAGTGTAGCAATTACCCCTTGGTTTTTTTAAACCACGGTTCTTTTCCAAGGGTTTTATTTGAACCGGGTGTAGTTAGTTTTTTGGGAATAGGAGCCATTGTGTTTTGTTTTGAAATGAAGCAATATCTCTTGACTTTGTTATGCCTTGAGAATAGTGAGTACTTTGGCTGTGACGCTTAGGCTCAGTTTTTGACTCTTGTATAAGTACCTTAAATTGTATGATCTTAAATTTGCTTAACTGCTCTGACTAGGGTGTTTTGATGAATCCAATCCTAAGTGAGTTATGTGCCATGTGTGTGTAAGGTTTTGTGATATTCTGTGCAGTGCATTTGATGCCTAGAACTTTCCCCGTGTGTTTGCAAAGCGAAATAGTAGTGTTGTTCAGTCTTGGAAGTGATATAGGCGTTTTCTTGTTGAGCCAGATATGTATATTTTACCCGCCTAATTATTATGTATCGTAGTTAACCCCTTCGAGCCTGTAATCCTGTTTCTTTGGCAACCACATTACAAGCCTTACCCATTTGTTCGAATTAACCATCTATTTGAACCATTGAAACCTCTCATGAGCACTTGAATTGTTTATGAACTTTATAAAAGTTAAAGTGTGGGGTGGTTGGTTTGGCTTTTGAGTGAATTGAATAATGAGAAAGGTGCACTGTTTTGAAAAAGGAAGAGCCACTTGAATTGAAAAAAAAATATAGTTTGATTGTTGTAAAAAAAAAAAAAAAAATTTCCTTGATAAGTGGTGGTTCTTGACGTAAGTGTGCTTAAAGAAGAATGGGGTAATTTACATTGATGTGAAGGTGGAGTTTTGGTTTGACATAAGTATGGGGTTTAAATGTTAAAATGTATGTATTAAAGTGCTTAGGGAGGTGTAGTCACTCTTATATCTAAATGTATCCTACCCGTCCCGTAGCCTACATTACAACCAAATAAAGTCCTAATTGATCCAAGATTAAATGAGCTCGATTAGTGGAGTAGTACACTACGGGCAAGCTTATGGTGCATCTTTTGTGGCATATGAATGTTATTTCTGAGAGTGAGTGAATTCTTTCTATCTTGAGTTCCTAAGTGTTCTTAAATTTTATTGTGTGGAACTACTCTCTTTTGTTGTGTGAGGGCACTTGATTCATGAAGGAAAGGTAATGTCAGTCACCTCTATATTAGAGTAAGTGGGTGAGTTGTGAATAACGTGTGGTACTTGTGAGTCAACTCTTGAGGTGAAGATGTTACGCTTTTGTGCTTAGTCTATTTTAAATACTCTTGGTGTGATGAGTTAGGAGAATTGTTTTAAAAGGTCGTGTCTATTAAAAAGGTGTAGTTTGATTGCTCGTGGACGAGCAATGGTTTAAGTGTGGGGTGTTGATGATAGGCTATAATTGCATATTTTAGTCGCTTATTACACTCGAATTTACTGCACTTTAATTGAGTTTGCGCTTTAATCGCTAGTGTTTTGCACTAATTGTGTGTTTTATGCCTTGTAGGTGTGATTCCGAGCTATATAGATGTTATGGAATGAATTTAAGTGATTTGAAGCTTTGAAGTCTGAGTAAAAGCTCAAGGAATTAAGCCGGGATCGTGTTCGGGGGTCAAATTTGATAATTAAGTACAAACGAAGACTTGAGGAGGCATATTGCGCACTGTCTAGTAAAATAGACATAACTTTTTGCTCAGAACTCCATTTGGGCTCCACAATATATGGTTGGAAAGCTAACTCAAAGAGCTACAACTTTCATGTTTTACGTTTTTCCAAATTCCAAACGAAACAGGTGGAAAAACCGCGGTTTTGCCGCGACCGCGGCAGAACCGCGGTAGAAGATGGTCGCGGACAACTGAAGAATCAGAGGGCATGTTTGGCCGCGGGT
>NW_017700114.1:0-2274 GCF_001879085.1 Nicotiana attenuata | reverse complement strand
TCACCACCAAGGGACTTACTGCTACAAGGTAATGCCCTTCGGGCTCAAAAATGCAGGGGCTACGTACCAGAGACTGGTCACGAAAATGTTTAAAGACCAGCTCGGTAAGACTATGAAAGTCTATATCGACGAAATGCTGGTAAAGTCGGCAAGAAAAGAGGACCACATCGACCATCTGAAAGAAACCTTCGAGATATTGAGAAGATACGGGATGAAACTGAACCCCGAGAAATGCGCCTTCGGCGTGGCATCAGGAAAATTCTTAGGGTTTCTCGTATCACAACGAGGTATCGAAGTCAATCCAGATCAGATCAAGGCGATAGACGCGCTACCCGAGATACGTGAATAGCAAAAAGCAGGTGCAAAAGTTGACGGGGCGAATAGCCGCCTTGTCTAGGTTCATCTCACGGTCCTCCGACAGATGCCATAAGTTTTTTAATGTGCTGAGAAAGGACAAAGGGCTACAGTGGAATGAGGAATGCGTCGAGGCCCTAAGGAAATTGAAAGCGTACCTATCTTCACCGCCACTGCTAGCCAAAGCAAATCCAGGCGAGCCACTGCTGGTATATTTGGCCGTATCTGAGGTCGCCGTCAGCGCAGTCCTAGTTCGTGAAAATGAAGGTACACAATCTCCTATTTACTATATTAGCAAAACCTTAGTGGACACCGAAACACGGTATCCACACCTTGAAAAATTAGCTTTGGCATTGGTCGTAGCTTCACGGAAGCTCCGACCCTATTTCCAATGCCACCCCATAAAGGTAGTGACGACCTTCCCCTTGAGAAGTATCCTACACAAGCCTGAGTTATCAGGCAGACTCGCCCGATGGGCCATAGAGCTCAGTGAGCACGATATCTCATATCATCCAAGAAACGCCATCAAGTCGCAAGTACTTGCCGACTTCATAGCCGACTTTAGCGCAGAGATACTACCAGAGGCGGAATTCCCCTCCGATGCCGACCTATGGACTCTTTACACTGATGGCGCCGCTAACGCCTCGGGATCGGGACTGGGACTCGTTCTCGAGGTCCCCACGGGCGAAACAATTCGCCAGTCCATACGATGCCCCGAGATGACTAACAACGAAGCCGAGTACGAGGCTGTTATTGCAGGTTTGAAACTAGCCATCAAGTATGGAGCTCGACGACTCGTTCTCCATTGCGACTCTCAGCTCGCGGTGAACCAGGTCACCGGGACTTACCAAATCAAGGAGCAGAGTTTTGCAAAAATACCAGTCAGAAATCCACAGGTTAATGACCGAGTTCGACGAGTGCCGCTTCGAACAAGTTCCGAGAGCACAGAACATTGAGGCAGACGGCTTAGCCAAATTAGCCGCAGCCACTAAAAACTTCAACAAAGAAAGCGTGGTCACCCTCCTCCATTTAGCCATTGATTACACTGAGGTACTCTCTTTAAATTTGACTTGGGACTGGCGCAACCAATTTGTATCCTATCTGTAGGATGGAACACTCCCCCTCGACAAAAAAGAAGCCAAGAAGCTCCGTGTACAGGCCGCCCGGTATTGCCTGATAAACCACGAGCTCTATAAAAGGACGTTTGGCGGACCCCTGGCCAAGTGTCTAGGGCCGCAACAAACGCGGCCAGTACTCGAAGAGGTACATGAAGGACATTGCGGTGCCCATATAGGCAACCGTGCCCTCGTGCGCTGCATAATACGAGCCGGCTATTATTGGCCCACTATGAAGAAAGACGCAGCGGAATATGTACGCCGATGCGAACAATGCCAAAAGTATGCCCCCATGATACATCAACCAGGAGAACCACTTCACTCGGTCACTTCCCCATGGCCCTTCATCAAATGGGGAATGGACATAGTCGGTCCCCTACCAGCGGGACGAGGAAAGGTACGATTTCTATTAGTTTTAACTGACTATTTTTCCAAGTGGCTGGAAGCAGGTGCGTATGCCCAAATACGCGAACAGGAAGTGAACGCCTTCATATGGAAAAATATTATATGCCGCTTCGGCATCCCCAAAGAAATCAGTTGTGACAACGGACGACAGTTCATCGGTCAAAAAACAACCGAATTCTTCGAGAAATGGCGCATCAAGAGGATACTCTCCACGCCATATCACCCTGCCGCCAACGGCCAAGCGGAATCCTCCAACAAAATAATATTAAACCATACTAAAGAAGAAACTCGAGGACGCCAAAGGGCTATGGCCCGAGCTGCTACCCGAAGTGTTGTGGGCACACAGGACCACACCCAAATCCAGCACGGGGGAAACACCGTACTCGCTCGTCTACGGAAC
>NW_017700113.1:0-2274 GCF_001879085.1 Nicotiana attenuata | reverse complement strand
ACTGATTCTGTTTTGAACTTAAAAATTCGCTGGGCAAAAATGCCCTTCGCGTTCGCGTGAATGAGGACGCGTTCGCGAAGGGTGGATGGTTTAAGGCATCGCGAACGCGAGGTGCTAATCGCGAACGCGTAGAAGAAGGGGCTGGGGTCTGGGACTGGCTAGTACGCGAACGCGAGAGAGGACTCGCGAACGCGGTGAAGGGGAAGCCTGGGCTATGCGGACGCGGGGTATTGTCCGCGAACGCGATGAAGAGGGACCACTGAAGCTTCGCGAATGCGTGACTGGAACGCGAACGCGAAGAAGGGATTTGCTGTGCAAAAATTGCAGAAAATCTGCTATGTTTTCTAAGTGTAAAACTACCCCGAACCACCTCCGAATCACTCCCGAGCCCTCGGGGCTCCCAACCAAACACACACACTAACTCAATAACATCCTACGAACTTAGTCGAGCGATCAAATCGCCAAAATAACATCAAAATCAATGAATCCAACCTCAAAATCATCATTTTCATTTCAAACTTCTAACTTTGGATATTTAGGTCCGAAACACGTCAAATGACACCCGATTTCGACCAAACTTTATAGAAAGCGCTTAACACATATTTAAGACTTGTACCGGGCATCGGAACCAAAATAAGAGCCCGATACCATAGCCTTTTAATCAATTTTTATTTATATTTTCCTTAATAATTTAAGAAAAACAATTTCACAGAAAAATTCATTTCTCGGGTCGGGCTCTCGACCTCGAAATTTGACTCCGGCCATATGCCCGAGTCTCATATTTTACTACGGATCCTCCGGGACCGCCAAATCACGGGTCCGGGTCCGTTTACCAAAAATGTTGACCAAGGTCAACTTTAATCATTTTAAAGCCACATTTTGAAATTTTTCAAAGAATTTAACATATAAGCTTTCCGGCTACGCGCCCGGACTGCGCACGCAAATCGAGGCAAGCAGAAATGAGGTTTTCAAGGTCTCGGAAGCACGGAAAAGAGTGAAATCCGGTGATGACCCCTTTGGGTCGTCACATTCTCCACCTCTAGAACAACCGTTCGTCCTCAAACGGACAAAAGAAAGAAGTACCTGAGTTGGGAAATAGGTGAGGATAACGGCTCCGCATATCAGACTCGGACTCCTAGGTCGATGCCTCAAGAGGCTGACCTCTCCACTGGACACGCACTGAAGGAAAACTCTTCGACCTCAACTGTCGAACCTGCCGGTCTAGAATGGCTACCGGCTCCTCCTCGTAAGACAGATCCTTGTCCAACTGGACAGTGCTGAAATCTAACACGTGGGCTGGATCGCCATGATACCTCCGAAGCATGGACACATGAAACACTGGATGCACGGCTGACAAGCTGGGCGGCAAGGCAAGTCTGTAAGCCATCTCTCCCACACGATCGAGAATCTCAAATGGGCCAATAAACCTAGGGCTAAGCTTGCCCTTCTTCCCAAATCTCATCACGCCCTTCATAGGCGACACTCGGAGCAAGACCCGCTCACCAACCATGAAAGCTACATCTCGAACCTTACAATCCGCATAACTCTTTTGCCGCGACTGAGCCGAACGAAGCCTGTCCTGAATGATCTTGACCTTGTCCAAGGCCTCCTGAACTAAATCAGTACCCAATAACCGAGCCTCCCCCGGCTCAAACCATCCGACTGGAGACCGACATCGCCTACCATACAATGCCTCATATGGAGCCATCTCAATGCTGGATTGGTAGCTGTTGTTGTAGGCAAATTCCGCTAAAGGTAAGAACTGGTCCCACGAGCCTCCGAAATCAATGACACAGGCTCGGAGCATATCCTCCAATATCTGAATAGTCCTCTCGGACTGGCCGTCCGTCTGAGGATGGAACGCTGTGCTCAACTGAACCTGGGTGCCCAACTCCTGCTGAACTGCTCTCCAGAAGCGCGAGGTAAACTGCGTACCCCGATCCAAAATAATAGATACCGGCACCCCATGAAGGCGAACAATCTCTCGGATGTAGATCTCAGCTAACCTCTCCGATGAATAAGTGGCTGCAACAGGAATATAATGCGCTGACTTGGTCAGTCTATCAACAATGACCCAAATAGCATCAAACTTCTTCCGAGTCATCGAAAGTCCAGTAACGAAATCCATGGTAATCCTCTCCCACTTCCACTCGGGAAGCTCAATCCTCTGAAACAAACCACCAGGCCTCTGATGCTCATACTTAACCTGCTGACAGTTCAAACATCGAGCCACATATGCAACAATATCTTTCTTCATCCTACGCACCAATAAAG
>NW_017700112.1:0-2274 GCF_001879085.1 Nicotiana attenuata | reverse complement strand
GTGAAGAACTTTTGGAATTTGATCTAATAGAGCCATCAGATTCACAATGGGCATGCGAAGCATTTTATGTCAACAAAAGAGCTGAGCAAACAAGAGGAAAACTCAGGTTAGTCATCAACTACCAGCCACTTAACCATTTCCTCCAAGATGATAAGTTCCCTATCCCAAATAAACTCACCCTTTTCTCCCACTTAGCCAAGGCCAAATATTTTTCCAAGTTTGATTTAAAGTCGGGATTTTGGCAATTAGGAATACACCCTGAAGAAAGACCCAAAACGGGATTTTGCATCCCCGATAATCACTTCCAATGGAAAGTCATGCCCTTCGGGTTAAAAACTGCACCTTCTTTGTTCCAAAAGGTCATGATAAAAATATTCCAACCCATCCTCCATACCTCTTTAGTTTACATTGATGACATCCTGTTATTTAGTTATACATTGGAGGAACATGTCAACTTGCTTCGTCAATTTGAGGCATTGGTAACACAGTACGGAATCATGCTCTCAGCAAAAAAGATGGTTCTTACTCAAAATGAGATTGATTTTCTTGGAATGCATTTTGTCCAAGGTGAATACAGTCCAGGACCACATATATGTCAAGAATTACTCAAATTTTCGGATACCAACTTCACAACAAAGCAAATCCAACAATTTTTGGGCATAATAAATTATGTGAGAGATTTCATCCCAAATATCTCTACATACATTTCTCCACTTACAGAAATGC
The DNA here is from genome assembly GCF_001879085.1 of Nicotiana attenuata. Lineage (NCBI taxonomy): Eukaryota > Viridiplantae > Streptophyta > Magnoliopsida > Solanales > Solanaceae > Nicotiana > Nicotiana attenuata. The sequence goes on along the minus strand of NW_017700112.1, from coordinate 1,548 downwards.
TCAAAAAAATGCTCCACCATGGGGAAAGAAACAAGATGAAGCAGTCAAGGAAATAAAGGAGATTTCTAAAAATGTCAAGTCCCTCTATATCCCTTCGGACGGTAAGAAGATATTGCAAACTGATGCTAGCAATGAATATTGGAGTGTTGTTCTATTTGAAGAAAAAGATGGCCAGAGGAAAATATGGGGATACGCCAGTGGAAAGTTCAAAGATGCCGAGCAACATTATCACTCACTTTCAAGGAAATTCTTGCAGTAAAGATGGAATCAAGAAATTTAATTTCTTCCTTATTCATACAGAATTTCTCATAGAAATGGATATGAAGGCCTTCCCAAAGATGATTCAGCTAAATGCCAAAATTATTCCCAATCCTCAGATTCTCAGGTGGGCTCAATGGTTCTCTTCATACAAGTTTGAAGTCAGGCACCTGAAAGGAAAGGATAATATTCTCGCAGATTTTCTGTCTCGACCGGAAGAATTCTCGAAGAGATTTTCCCCAGCAAAACTGAAGTCAAAGCAAAAGCTAATCAGTCACATCTTCATGTTTTCAAGTTTACCAGGAACAAGTTCATCAAAGCCAACAGATCATCCACCGGAATTGTTCAACCTCATGGATCCCTTTGATCCGTCAATTATTATGGAAAGAAGAACTCATTACGAGTTCCAAGTTTTCCGACAACATGGAGGATCCATTCTCAAGCCATATGGGGTCAATCCAGAATATCCATTCTGCCATATATTCATAGCTCAAGCCAAGGATTTTCCACAAGAACTACTATGGTTTTTCTGGTACCTATGCCATCAGTATTATATTTTCATGGAATTCAAATGCAACATCTTCAAGGATTTCGATAACATTGCACCAGCTCTTAAAATATTTTTGCTATGGTTCAAACCTAGAAGATACTGGATGAAATGTTTCAATGATTCCTACACAGCAAAGGTATTCATGTTTCATAGGCCAGTAAAGATTATAATGGAAAAGTCCAGGCGCAAGCAGAGGCATCATTCTGGTGGAAATTTCCCGTGTCCATTTTATCAATGGAGAAGATATAGCGAGGCACAAGTAATCCTTTTTCAGCAAAATGGTGCATTCCGAAAGAGATATGGCCAAAAGATTAGGCAAGCTGGAATTATACAAGCAATCATCCTCGACTGGGAAAGCGTCCGGGCAGCAGCAAAAGCTTAAGCAAAACCCCTNTACGAAGTCAGTCCGAGAAAAAACGCTCAACCTGAAACCACAGTTTACCCGAGGTTAAAGGTTCGCGGGAAATTTCAAATCGTCTCAAAATCCCGAAAAAGCGAAAAAGGGCTCAAACCCCGGTGAAAAAGAAACGGGGTAACCTCGAAAACTCCCGAGACGGTTACCTAACACGTAAAAGGGTCCTTTTAGAAAACGGTNTAACGCCCTTAGGAAAACGGCTAAAAACCCCCGTGAAAATTCCCGAAAATTGGGAAAACCAAAAGTTTTAACTAAACCCTAAAAGTCCCCCTTTAGGCCTTAAAAGCCCCCTTAATCCCAAAATTTACGACCCTTTAGGACTTTA
>NW_017700111.1:0-2275 GCF_001879085.1 Nicotiana attenuata | reverse complement strand
AATCCTAAACACTTAACAACACATTCAGAGATCCTATTTTACTGAAGTGTTATTTTCTCATTTTTTGAATCAACATGCTGAAACTCATAGACTAATTAAATACATGGAGATTTAAACGATCAACCTCAACTAAATTGAATCTACTATCACTACACACTATATTTCATCATACTGAAGTTCAAAACAGTACAAAACAGTCCTTTATACAGTCCAGTTACACATTGGTAAGGCTAAAACAAAAAATGATTCCTACAATTACATACGTTAATACCTATTGAATTACACACAGAAGTTCATTTAAATATGAAAGGCAGTAGGAATGCATTGGGTTAATTGAGCATGAGAAATTGTGTATTGACTTTTATTCGCTTGCCAAACAAGTGCTATATAGCTGTGCAGTAGCCAGAACGAGTACCTGGAGATGGAAATATAACCAGAGAAGAAGGATCAGCAGCAGTTCAAGTCAGCAGTATCATAGCAAGTAAGTTTAACATCCAGCAATGAAGAACCAACTAAACAGATCCAAAATCTGATTGAGCAGATAAATCTAGCTTGAAATCAACCCAGGAAATAGTTCAAGACCAAAGCAATCAATAAACCAACTGGACATAACTTGAACAGGCCCAAAGTCACAATAAAATAGTATGTTTGTTGAGTTTTTGCTGTATTTGAATCTGAAGTTCAAATTTCGGATCTTAAACTTGCAGAAATATATATTTGGGGGAAATTTGGAACTGGAAGGTTTTGGGAAATTTTCAGGGAGCTCCCCAACTTCTAAAACTTCAGACCTCCTCCTCAAGGCAAAATGACTGCCTATTTATAGGTGAACTAAGTCCAATTTTCAGATTTTCTTTACCCCCCTTAGTCCCTATTCTAATTTCAGTGTTTACCCCACTATTTCTAACTTGTTATGCAAGCAACTAACCTAAGTTTATTAGAATCTACACTATAGTCCCTCCTAGAAAGTTCCATGCCTATCACAATCCCTATTCTACCCTTAAACCTCTTCAAAAACTACCAAACCTGCTGAAAGTACCCTTTTCCCATGTCCAAACTACCCTTTAAGCCTTCTGAAATTGCTAGACTACCCAAGCCCCTTTTAATTTAACTTAATATTGACTATGTTAATTTCATCTAACCTAAATCAGCTATAACCATTCAATTATCCTAAATATTGAATTAAGAAACAATTATCAATTTAAATTGGAACTAACATCACCACTGCCATTAACCAGACAGTGTTTGAACAGATTTGGAACAATAGCTAAACCAAGATTGAAATGAAATAAAACACAATCAAATCAAACTACTGCTAATACAATGCTATTAGAATTACTAGAACACAAGAATAAGGATCAGAAGAAAGAAAACATACCTAATCGGATTAAGGGCTCGGACAACTTTGTTGCTTGAATCCTTGAGGATTCTTGACACGTAACATCCCCAACCATGTATTTTCATAAGAATCCACATGATTGAGGAAGTTACGGTCAGAAATCTCAAAGGTTTTATCTAGGGTTTTGCCAGTTTTTTAAGATCTAAAATTGGGGGAATTCCAGTAAGATTTGAACGATTTTGGTTGGGGGTTAACGATGAGGAAGCCGTGGGGACTATGGGGTGTGAATTTGGGCCGGTTTGGATAAAGTTGTGTTTTGGCCGGAACTTTTGATTCAATATTCGAGAAGTTTGGCTAGGAATTGGAAGATGATATTATGGGGGTTGGAAAGAGGAGAGGAAGATGAATCTGTGGTGTATTTTTGGTGGTCATTGGAGCTTCGCCGCCGGCGGCGGGACGGTGGTGGGACGGTGGGGTACAATGGCTTATGGCGGAGACGGTGACCGGCGTTACAGGGGTGGGTTGGTACGAGGAAGAAGAGATATTGTTTTGATTTTTGTATAAAATTTCGGACAGTTATATTTGATCTTGGGGACTAATCATGGCCGTCGGATATGGGGAGATGAACGGTTGTGATTAAACGACGTCAAAACGACGTCGTTTTGTTATGGGAGGGACTGGACCGGGTGGTGTATTGGGCCTGGGTTTGGTATGTGGGCAAGGGAGGGTTTTCCTTTTGGACTAATACAAACAGCCCAATCCGGGCAATTTGATTTTTTCCTTATTTTGCTTTACATTTTTTTTTGTATTTTTGTATTTGTTTATTTTTCTGATTTTTTATAAAATGCCTAAACAAAGCAAAGACCTAATTAAGCTATTTTAATTCCTAAAATTTGCTTGTAACTCTATGCAAAAACCAGTAATGCAAAAGACTACTTT
>NW_017700110.1:0-2275 GCF_001879085.1 Nicotiana attenuata | reverse complement strand
CAGGGCAAGACTCGCCAGTTCTACATGGAAGATGGTTTTCTGAAAGTGAAAGGGAACCGACTTTATGTTCCTAAAGGAGGAGATTTGCGAAGGACTCTTCTAGCGGAATGTCATGATACTCTGTGGGCCGGCCATCCCGGTGAAGAACGCACCATGGCGTTACTTCGTCGTGCCTATTATTGGCCTCAAATGGCCGATGATGTCACTCAGTATGTGAAGACTTGTCTAATATGCCAGAAGGACAAGTCGGACCGCTTGACACAAGCGGGACTCTTGGAACCACTTGATGTCCCAAAGAGACCTTGGGAAAGCGTTTCCCTGGATTTCATCACCGGATTGCCCAAGGTCGGAGATCTCACAACCATCTTGGTTGTGGTGGACCGGTTTTCCAAGTATGCCACCTTTATTGCAGCCCCACAATATATATCAGCAGAAGATACAGCTCGACTCTTCTTCTCTCATGTCGTCAAATATTGGGGCCTGCCCAAAGACATTGTTAGTGACCGCGACTCACGCTTCACTAGCAACTTTTGGACCCCAACTCTTCAAGTGCCTTGGGTCAAAATTGAGTCACAGCTCAAGTTTTCATCCGCAATCTGATGGCCAGACGGAGCAGTTCAATGGTATGTTGGAGGAATATCTCCGCTACTTTGTGACCGGATCGCAGAAGAATTGGGTGAAGCTTCTGGATGCTGCTCAACTGTGTTTCAATTCACAAAAGAGCTCTAGTACCAACAAAAGCGCTTTTGAAATTGTTACCGGACAGCAACCGCTACTCCCACACACTGTGAATGTACCAAACATGGCTAAATCTCCTCGAGCTGCCAGCTTCTCAAAAGAGTGGAAGCGGAATTTGGAGATAGTGCGGAGCTATCTTGTCAAAGCCCAAAAGCGGATGAAGAGGCATGCTGATCAGAATCGTCGCTTTGTTGAATATCAAGTAGGAGACAAAGTGATGGTCAAAATTCCAAAGCGGTACTTATTTGCAGGGGTCCATGACCCTCGCCTATTGCAAAAATACATTGGACCCTTGTCCATTGAAAAGCGTATTGGGAAGGTTGCATACCGGCTGGATACCCCAGCTTGGTGGAAAATTCATCCTGTCTTCCATGTCAGTCTCCTGAAACCTTTTCGGGAAGACACGGAGGATCCTTCAAGGAGCCAGCTCACAATACCCAGTATTCGAGGTCCCAATTCAACCGGGAAAAGGCGTGTTGAAGCTATCCTTGATGACAGAGTGATTCATGCCTCAAGGAAAGATCACCAAGAGTTTTTGGTGAAATGGCAGGGCTGTGATGCAGAAGAGAATACTTGGGAGAGGGGAACAAACCTCAAAGCCTACAAGAGCCTCATTGAAAATTATTTTGCAAGTAAGGCGCCGAGGACGTCGCCAACTCAGGTGGGGGAGAATGTCATGGGCGGCTTTCCAGCCATGCCCCATGACCCCTTGGGCGCGCCCCGTGGCGTCCTAGCAAACCTCCCAATGCCTAGCGCCACTGACGGCCCCGTGGTCTTGGCCGCGCCAAGTGACAAGCGCGCAGGTGCCTCTGTTGCCCCACCGATATCCCTCGCAAGCGACAACGCCGCGCGCGCAGACCGTGATGCCAAAGACACTGCTGCTGACAACGGACCTGCTGCTGCCTTATAGAAAACTAAGTCATTTTCATTGTAAATATAGAGTAGTTTTATTTCATGTACTTCCATTATGTTTCTCTAGCTTAGTCAAGTCTAGTCTTGTAACTTTGGATTATTTTTTTTAAGTACTATTAGGAGGGATCAAGCAATCAAAACTTTCTAGCAAGCAAGCAATTCTCTGTACTGGTGTCTCTCCCCCTCGACACCACGTTGCTTTTCTGTAATAGCTTTCATTAATGCAATCAAACTTTCTTTCATTCTGAATTCTCATTTCTGTTCTCTCAATTGCTCTTGACATTGGTTTGAAAGCGTTTACCATGTTAGTGGTTCAGGAGTTGTGATGAGATTCTTGTACTATCGCATGTTGGCATGTTAGGTGCAGTGAGGGGTATGGAAGTTGAAGGTGAGGAACAAGATTGCGGCTTTGGTGTTGACAAGGATGTCACGAGCTCAGATGAGCATGAAAGGGATTTGAATGTTTAGAGTAAGCTGGAATTGTCTTCAGCGCCACCTGAGATCGGTGTTTTGTGCAAGGGGTCTTGCATCCTGGTTATGGATTCCTGATCGATTTTCAGCGTTAGTGCGACCGGTTGGTATGGTATGTGCAAACTTGTTATCTGTTGCGGAAGGTCGTGGGAGC
>NW_017700108.1:0-2276 GCF_001879085.1 Nicotiana attenuata | reverse complement strand
ATCCGTGTATGAGACACTCTTTTGCCCGCTCAATCCTTGCATGTTTTTCAAGCTCTGCTCGAGGCTTCTCATTCTCTTTGCCATTTCATCCTGCTCTGGGTCTTTGGGGGTTTTGTCCTGCCCTGGTGTAAGCTCGTATAGGGGTGGCTGAGAGTAATTATATGTGGGATATTGAGGAGGATCTGACGGAAATACAGGGTTTTGGAATGTGAATGCTGAGGGATCAAAGGCAGGCCTTGGCAGCGAAGGTTGTGTTGTAGTAGGACATGGTGGAGCAGTGAAGATGTTAGGAACCGCTCCCGCTGGGAACACCTGGGGGCGAACCTCAGAAGACATTCCAACGAAATGAGCGGTCATGGTAGGTTGCCCAAAAGGGGTAGGGGGGTGACTGATAGGGACCGTAGTAGCACCTCCAGCTCTAGGGAATAACTCTGGGAATCCGGGAATATTGCTTGGGGGTTCCTTTCCATTGTTCCAAGCATCCCACATTTCCATCAGTCGCAGGCGCAAGATCCGATTTTCTTCAGCTGTAAAAGATTCAGAGGCCGGGACCCCCGAGATGGGGCTATCTTCAGAGATGGGGACTGCGGGCAAAGTCATTTCTGTAGACATTTTCACACTTCCTTTCGATCTGGTAAAGTATTGATGCGATGCCAGCTTACCACAACCAACCACCGTTTCTAAAAGCTAGGCTGGAATCAGCAACACACGGTTAGTTTGAGACAAGTAACGGATAGGTAACCGCACATTGGGGTGTGATGCACCTATACAGTTAAACGGTTGTCTACATGTTTGCACTGGTTGCATGCGTCATCCCGGCTTTTCTTTTCTATTTCCCTTCTTTTGACTTCCACTCTTTGTTTTTCTTGCTTTTCTTTTTCTTTCTATTTTTTCTCTCATTTTCCCTTTTTTTCATTTTTTTTTTTCATTTTTTGCTTTTCCCTGTTCTTCTGCCATGGTTTTTCTCTCGATTCCTTATTTTCTCTTTTGTGTTTCTTTTCCTCTCTTGTTTTTCTTTTATTTCCTTCCCTCGTATTTTATTTTTAGGGGATACGGTCGAATCCTATGGAGATTGCCTACGTATCATGACCCCGCATGAATCAGACCAAGCGTAGTTCTTGCAAATAAATGCAAACCTAGATGCAAGAAATAAAGAAACAATTTGTTTTCAAATTTTCATTAATAACAAATGCAATTACAAAGCTACTAGACTATTTGTTTTTCTTTTCTTGGAAATAGAAAGTACAAAAACCAGACGCGAAAACTGCAGACTCGATTTTTTAGGAGTACATCAAAGCTTCAAATCCTGGGGCCCGTGGGGCATCACTCGGCATCGCCGCGGGCCTGCGTGCAAGACCCTTTTGCAACTGATATAGATCGTTCATAACCTGGCGAACAAATATCATTACGGAGGCAAAGAATGTGGTACGACCCATCCGTTCGCCGGCCTGACACTTCATGACAATGTAGTTGGCAATGTTTCTGATTCTCTCCCTGATTTGACCTTTCTCTTGGAGTAACCGGCTTATCTGTTGAGTGCGAGCCTCTAGCACCTGAGAATCCTGGAAGTGAAGATCCTGTAACAATTTTACTTCCTTCTCCATATCGGCGATTAATTCATAGCATTGTTCCCTCTCGTCCTGTAACTCTTTCTCCCGACGGGCTGCCTTTTCTTCAAGAGTGTTCATTTTTCTTTTCATGTTGGCGATGGTTCCGTCATAGTTTTTCTTCATTTGCTGTACAAACTGGGCCCTTTCCTCGGTCTTCTTTCCCCATTGAGCCCGAAGTTTTGCCATGCTTCCCTCGGATTTTTCCAATTCTTCCTGACAGTCCAGGACTTGTTTCTTCAACCCTCTTATCAATCTCTCGTCGGATAGACTTCTTTCTCGATTCCTTGCATCTAATTTCAGTTGTTGAATTTGGGCCTTGAGAGCTTCATTCTCCTGGGCCAATTGCTTTTTATCACCTTCATCGGCTGCGGCTTGCAAGCTGTTTTCGAACCGAAGCTCCTGAACCTGTTTTTCCAATGCTCCAATTCGAGCTCTGTACTCCTTTTCCTTAGCCAACCAATCCCACTGCACCTGAGCCTCGCTTGTTAATTGTTGCACATGTGGCCTTTTGGCGGGTCTCTCGGGGATTCGAAACCTTTTACCGAACCAACCAAGTATTTCGGATCTACCTCACCTCTGGCCCGGTCCTGTACTATAGTTTTAGGCTCAAGGTACCTGCACTCATTCCATATCTTTCGGATGCGGCCTTCAGGGAATACAGCTTTT
>NW_017700107.1:0-2276 GCF_001879085.1 Nicotiana attenuata | reverse complement strand
CAGGCCATAGCAGTGGATACTCTGAATACATCATTACGGCGGCCGACAAGCCTCACACGTGCCGCCACAATTCACTTGCATAACTCAATCGCGCTGAAGGAACTGATCACTGCCACTAATATGCCAAATCAACTATGGCTAATCAATCTATCTTCTTCCAATTTATCCTTGATTGCCTTAGAAATAATAATACTCCATCCAACACATAGCATGCTCCATCCGCACTCATCCCGAGTGACCCTGAATCACGAGACCATGCCGTCTCAAACCCCACGAACCATTTCATACCTCCCGAAGGCTACACTACAAGTCAAAACATCATAGAACATTCTGTGCCCCTTCTCATAAGCTGCTACCAAGCTTGACTCTTAACCGTATGTACATGCTCGAAATCACTAGGCACTACGCTTTGCCTTTTTGAATCCATTAGGACCGTTGCTGAAAGCCACCCGCTCTGACTTGGTCCCGAATGTAACCAATTCTATAAATCTTCTAGCACATGAATACCCCCTCGACGAAGCACTTGGCAGAATCACTTTCTTGGAAATTCGCATCCATACAAGGCATGAATCCTGAGCTCTTCCCCAAGTCTGAACATGAGCCAATAAGGCCAACCATAGTACACCTTTAACAATTCCTTTGCTCACTTTACCACTTATGTTCTTTTCCTGTAACTGAAATAACCCATCAATATGCTAATAATAAGAAACCTCACAAGTAGTTAACCAGGAAATCCTTAATCATAGGCGGTGGGACTCTCCCACTTAGCCTGAAGCTATTATTACACAAATTCTGGAATTCACCAGGATCCTTTATCTCTTGTTGACATAACCTTGCGCAATCAACCGCCAAAATTCTCGGTATCTTTATGTAAAACCCTCTTGTTATTTTCTGAATCATCAACCACGTTCACACGACCGATCTCTTTGTTGTATAGCCAATAGAACCCTTTTGCAGAAGCTTCGCCAACCATGCGACCGCCGTCCTGCTCACTGGAGATATCCCGCCTGTGGAATCTACGTGCCGACGTCGTCCAACGCTGCTACGCGGGGCGCAATCACCACGACATTAACGACCCATCCTGAGTCCCAGCTCACTCTCTAGCTGCACAAGTCCATCGTGGACATCAATTAAGTGCGCTATAACATCCTTCCAATTCAAAGTTAGGTCGTATCCTTCTTCATCTCACGCAGCTCCTTTCCGTTATATCAAATCTCCTGCCGCATAATAGCCCACACTTCAAATAAATTCGTAGGCCCAAATCACCAATCACAAAAATTCCCAAATCACCCCAAACTCTCCCACTTTGGCGAAACTCACCTCTTTAGTCGACTACTCGACCTTTGCTTCTTATATCTGGCCTTCTAGAAATTTTAACCACCGCCTGACACTCCCCACATGTCCTTCCTTACCCTTTGCTGCTCAGTTGTTGCCTTAATTAGAATCTATCTTCGTGACACTTGAACCCACAATTGCTGGTAACTCTAAACCCTTCCGAAGGTCATCTTTCTCAACCCGTCAACATTAGAAACACTGATTCAATCCTAAACCACCGCACCCTGCGATATCTGACAGCCGCATCTCCAATACTATTTCACGATATCTTGCCCCAGAGGCGAATTGTAGAAGATCGTAACACCGGCGAACTGAGTACTTTCAATTAGGACACGACACCTCATCATAGAAGAAAACTCCACCACGCTCGCAAATACCAAGTCTCGTTACTCCACCAACCCACATCTGACCATTCTTAGTCCGTTTACCTTTCCCCTGCCGGGAATAAAATACTGAATCTCTAGATCATGTACTGAGTAAACCTTCCTTCAAGTCATTCACTGCCCCGACACGTAAGCAAACATCCTACCATCATATCAACACTGCGGAACAATCGTTCATAGCATCATGGCAACTTGTGCCTAGCCTCAGAGCTCTCAGAAGTACCGCTACTGAGCTGAAACGACATCACATCTTTCCACAAGGCGACGATAATAGCTCAGACAACTATGCAGGGAGAAAGATCCCGCACCTAATCGGTAGTACCAGTACAATTCTTCAATTCTCGATTTACAACAAGCGGTTCGCGTCGCATAAGATTATATAGGAAGGAATTAAAGGCATAGCCTCCAGGGATCAAATCGCACGATGGGAAATCAAGAAGGGAAGTACTCCTAACAGTCCTGCAGCCTCCCGAGGATAAGTACAGACGTCTCCGTACCGATCCGCGAGACTCTACTAGACTTGCTCATGACTCGTGAGACCTACGAGAACCTAGTGCT
>NW_017700106.1:0-2276 GCF_001879085.1 Nicotiana attenuata | reverse complement strand
TTGATTTTTGTGTAAGGTATAGCTGGAGCCTTATTACCGGCAAATACTGTATTATCCTGTTGAACTTTTAGAGGCTCCGTAGACAGTAGATGTGGGTTAAGAACTTGTGTAAGGCTATGTTCATATGTTGGGCAAAGAACTTGTAATTTCATTAAATATTAAGTACGCATGTATGTTTTGAAAAAGGATGTTCTAACTTAACTATACGGCTAATCCTTGGAATATTGAGTAAGGAAAACGTGGGGTAACACGTGGGTTAGGAAAGGCACCCAGGTCCGCTTGACCGGGGCTACCCGGTCGGGCGCCGGTCATGTCCCTCGAATTTGGGGCGTGACAAACTTGGTATCAGAGCCTAAGGTTTAAAGGAGTCCTAGGATGTCTCGGAGCCGTGTCTAGTAGAGCCCTACTTATCGGTGTGAAGTCGACCACATCTATAAGTGGGGGGCTGCATGGACATTTAGTAAATTTCCAACTTCTTTGTTATTCTGTATCGTGCGGTGAAGTGGAGTGTGAAAGTATCTATATCTAACTCGTGCTTTGTTCTGAACCTTTTTTTCAGTAATGGCACCTAAAAAGAGAGCTAGACTCGGCCTTGGGGCCAATGCCACCCCGAGTGACGCTATGAATCATGTACCTGATGCCGTGGGTGAGAGTGACTCCCCTGCCTTGAACCTACCTGGCCCGTCTATCCCAGACCAGCATATTCTTGATCCTGCAGCGGCAGAGGGTGCCACCATCCCTCCCGCCGATATTCCTGAATCTGGCACCATTCCAGCTTCTAGTCCCGAGGTTTCTGATGTGGACCTTAGGGGAGCCATCCGCATGTTGACCCAGCTAGTGGCCGCTCAGGCCCAGAGATCTCAGGATGCCCCTACATCCTCTAGCGGACAATGAGATTCTACCAGCTCCAAAGTTAACCAGTTTTTGCGGTTAGCCCCTCCAGAGTTCTCAGGCACAGACCCAGAGGCCGATCCGCAGGAATTTCTTGATGAAATGTATAAGACCCTCCGAGTGATGAAAGCTTCAGAGACAGAGGGAGTTGAATTGGCATCATACAGGTTGAGGGGAGCAACGTATTCATGGTTCGAGATGTGGGAGGACTCCCGTAGGGAGGACCTCCGGCCAGATGGGATGAGTTTGTAGATGCGTTTATGGACCAGTTCTTGCCTGCTGAGACAATAGCAACCCGTGCCACTGAGTTTGAGACCCTCAAGCAGGGCAGTATGAGTGTTTGGGAGTACCACATGGAGTTCGTGAGATTGTCCAAGTATGCTCCTCAGTTAGTGTCGACCATGGCAGCTAGAGTTCGGCGATTTGTTCAGGGCCTTAATCCCTTGGTAGTAAATGAGGCTGCTACAGCGGCCTTACACTCGGATATGAACTATGGAAAGATTGTGGGATTTGCTCAGGCCACAGAGGCTAGGAAGTTGAAGATTCGGGCGGAAAGGGAGAATAGCAACAGGGCCCGATCAGCGGGTCACTCAGGGAGATCAGCTCAGGGGAGAGGGTCGTTAGGGCCATCTCAGTCATATGCTCAGTCATCAGCGAGCGCACCATCATCTCTGCACAGTTATCAGCAGAACAGCCGCATGAGACCAGGCTCAGACAGTAGGAGACCCCATCTGTCCGGTCATTCAGGAGGGAGATCACAGCAGCAGGGGAGGGCTCCATGCCCCAAGTGTGGGATATTTCATACAGAGACTTGCTACTTGGATATCCCGGTGTGTTTCAGATGCGGGGTGAGAGGTCATATTCAGCGAGACTGTCGTGCCCCCAGTCAGGGCATGGGTAGGGGATCTGCTCGGTCGTCCTGTTCTTCAGTTGCCACATCATCTGTGCGTCTTCCAGCCCCAGCAGGCTGTGGTACTGTTAGGGGTGGGGCTCGTGGTAGAGGTGTACCCAGTCGGTTCTATGCTTTGAGTGGTCCTCAGAGTGCAGAGGCTTCTCCAGATGTGGTTACAGGTATCTTGTCTGTTCAGGCCATTAATTGTTATGCTCTTATTGATCCGGGGTCCTCTTTGTCTTATGTCACCCCTTTCATTGCTTTAAGCTTTGGGGTAGAACCCGAACATCTTCATGAGCCGTTCTCTGTATCGACTCCAGTTGGTGATTCTATTACAGCCGCGCGAGTTTATAGGAATTGTGTTGTCACGGTATGTGGTCGCGTTACCACGGCCGATCTTATCGAGCTTAGAATGGTGGATTTTGATGTGATTATGGGGATGGACTGGCTTTATTCGTGCTTTGCTAAACATGACTGCCGAACGAGAGTCATG
>NW_017700105.1:0-2276 GCF_001879085.1 Nicotiana attenuata | reverse complement strand
ATTAATGGATCACTGGTTGACAAATTTTTCAATTTTAAACTAACTGATTACTGTGGATTCCTGTAAAGTTAGCTAGTGGTCATGGAACAAATTGCATCTGCTAAATTCAAAGAGCTGGGGGGTAACAAAGATGCACTAAATAATTAATCCTACTGATTTCAGATGTTAAAAAAAAACTGCAGTTCTACAAATATTTACTGGACATCGAACTGTCATTAATTGATACCAGAATTAGCCTTACGACGTTAACATGTCAAGCTAACATGATTAAACAAACTATATTAGACTAAGACTAATATTTAGCCGAGCAAACGTTAGCATGATAGTTTAAACAGTCTCTTTACATAGTTCGATACAGTCCATATCTATTACAGTGAACATGATAAAGTATCTCAGAACAGTCCCAAACCATTAGGCTAAACAGTTTACTTATACAATCCAGGGCTTATACACGTACAAAATCGAAGTGATAATGTGCTATGAAGTTAAATCAATGCCTAACAGTACACCACAGTCCAAACAGCATAACAGGTGAATACTTGCATTTCATTTCAACTCAGCATTACAGTAGGGTAGATCAAATGTGTACCTGATAATTGCAAACAAGAATAGGAGGAGATCAGTAGCAGTGACAGTTTGTAACAGCAGCCCAGGGAGAGGTTAAAACTAGTATTAAACTCAGTTCAATACAGCACAACAATTCTCAACTCGATTAACACAGCAGGACCAAAACACCAACAATTTTCAAACACCAATGCAATCCAAAACCAAACCAAACAACCAGATTCAGTTTAACAATTAGATGGAGTACCCCAGTTGTTCCTGATTTAGCACAGAATGAATATCAAGACAGTTTCGAAAATTTTCCAGGATTTTCAATGGAACAGTGTATTTTTCTCTGTATTTTTCTGTTTTAAAACTCTAAATCCTCTTAGATTCTAGCAGATGTTCCTCACTGTTCTCCTAAAAATTTCAGGCCCCTCCTCTTTCTTCAACTTCAAAAACTTCCTTCTCAAGGCAAAATGACTGCCTATTTATAGGTGAACTAAGTCCAATTTTCAGATTTTCTTTACCCCCCTTAGTCCCCATTCTAATTTCAGTGTTTACCCCACTATTTCTGACTTGTTATGCAAGAAACTAACCTAAGTTTATTAGAATCTACACTATAGTCCCTCCTAGAAAGTTCCATGCCTATCACAATCCCTATTCTACCCTCAAACCTCTTCAAAAACTACCAAACCTGCTGAAAGTACCCTTTTCCCATGTCCAAACTACCCTTTAAGCCTCCTGAAATTGCTAGACTACCCAAGCCCCCTTTAATTAACTTAATACTGACTATGGTTAATTTTGTCTAACCTAAATCAGCTATAACCAATCAATCAACCCTAAATATTGCATTAAGAAACAATTATCAATTTAAATTGGAACTAACATCACACTGCCATTGACCAGGCAATATTCGAACAAATTTGGAACAGTAATTAAATCAAGATTAAAGCACATTCAAAATTAAACTACTGCTATGCATTAAATGCAATAATTACTGGAACACAAGAACAAAAGAAAAATAGCATACCTAATCGGATTAAAGACTCGGCCAACCTTGTTGCTTGAATCCTCGAGGATTCTTGACACGTAACATACCTAATCATGTATTTTCACAAGAACCCACATGATTAGGAAGGTTACGGTCAGAAATCCCCAAGGTTCTCTAGTTAGGGTTTTTACAGTTTTTAAGATCTAAAATTGGAGGAATTCTAGCAAGATTTGAACAATTTTGGTTGGGGATTGACGATGAGGAAGCCATGGGGACTATGGGGTGTGAATTTGGGCCGGTTTGGATAAAGTTGCATTTTGGCCGGAACTTTTGATTCAATATTCGAGGGATTTGGCTAGGAATTGGAGGATGATATTATGGGGGTTGGAAAGAGGAGAGGAAGACGAATCTGTGGTGTATTTTTGGTGTTGATTGGAGCTTCGCCGCCGCCGCCGGCGATTTCCGGCCGGCGGCGGACGGCGGAGGGACGGTGGTGGGACGGTGGGGTACGGTGGTTTAAGGCGGAGACAGTGACGGCGTTACAGGGGTACGAGGAAGGTGAGTTATGTTTTTTTAGGATTAATTAATTTTCGGACAGTTATAAAGGGTTTCAGATTTAGTTCCCAACCGTTGGATCTTTGACGGATCAACGGATGAGATTCAACTGGGCAAAAACGCGTCGTTTTGGATGGGGTTGCTGGCCGGGTTACAGGGGATGGGTTGGGCAGGCTTGGACTGG
>NW_017700104.1:0-2276 GCF_001879085.1 Nicotiana attenuata | reverse complement strand
AAAGTTCTAGCAGAAGCCGAGTATAGAAGCGTGGCAAGTGGGACTTTCAGAAGTAGTATGGCTAGACAGCAAATGCTGAGGGAGTTGGGAGCAAAAGTAAGACTGCTAGTACACATATTCAGCGACAGCAAGGCTGCAATGCAAATAGCAGCAAATCATGTGTTACCACGAAAGGACAAAACACATAGAGATCGACTGTCAGTTTTATTTGACAAAAGATACAAGAAGGGCTTGTAAGGACTCAGTACATTCCTTCCAAGGAGTAGCTAGCAGATGTCCTGACTAAAGGGTTAGGAAGACAACAACATGAGTATTTGGTTGGCAAGCTGGGAGTTCTTAATATCTTTGCACCCACCAGCTTGAGGGGGAGTGATGAAATGAGAATTACGTGAGATATTAGTAAGGGGTAATTAGCAGTTAATATTAATAGCCAGGGGGAGCTTATTATTGAGAAAATAGTTAATTAGCACACATAACTCCCACGTGTGTATTAGTTAGGGAGTTATTAGGACACATGTATATAGTTAGGCGGTTAAGCAATGTAACAGTACTTCTCTTTCTTCAATTTCCATCTCTAATGAAGCAACAGAGCTCAGCTCTTCATTTTTCTCTCTTCTCTGAACTCTGATTTGTTGAACCTCGCATCTAATGTGTAATTTTTTCATGGTATCAGAGTCAATCGCAATTGCGAGCTGAATTCGAAGATCCTGTGGAATTTGAAGTACATCTGAAAGTGAGATTCATCAATGGGAGAAAAAGTAGATCTAGATAACAATCATCCTCTGTTTCTTCACCCATCGGACACCACCGAAGCTCCGATCATCTCGATCCAGTTGACTGGTTCAGAGATTACTCCACCTGGAGTCGTGTTATGGAGATCCAGTTGTTAGGAAAGAACAAACTAGGTCTAATCGACGGAACTCTAAAGAAAGGAGATTTTTCTACTGGATTAGGTCATCAATGGGATAGATGTAATGCTATAGTTCTGGGATGGATTATGAGCTCAGTATCCAAGGAACTAATCACCGGAATCCTATATGCAAGGGATGCGAGAAAGGTGTGGGAGGATCTGAAAGAGCGATTTGATAAGGTAAACACATCACGAGTTTATCAGCTGCAGAAGGCCATAGCAACAATAACTTAAGGAACAGACAGTGTTTCAATGTATTTCTCTAAACTCAAAAATTTGTGGGATGAATTTGATAGTATGGTTCCTCCGCCGTGTGACTGTGCTAGATCGAAAAGTTTCATCGAGTTTATGGAGAAACAAAAGGTGCTGAAGTTTCTAATGGGTCTGAATGACAGCTATGAGCAGGCTCGTAGCCAAATCCTCATGACTAGCCCAACACCTAGCATCAATAAAGCATATGCAATGCTTATTGAAAGAGAGAGTCAAAGATCAGTCACTAATGTTTCTAGCATAGTTGAAACAACTGACTTGGCTGCATTAATAGCTGGTAAAGGAGGAAGTCAACAGAATCATCAAAGACCAAAGAAGAACTGGAATGTACAGTGTGATTTCTGTCATATGAAGGGTCATACAAAGGAGGGATGCTACAAGATAATTGGCTATCCACAAGACTTTAAAGGCAGGAAGAAAGGTGCATATAATGTTCAGGTAGAAAATCTTAATCCTAATCTTGCAGGAATAGATGAGGGAGGGGGAGATCTACCAGAAGTAATGAAGGAAAGGAACTGGCAGAGGGCACCTCAACTTACAGCTGATCAATATGACCAGATCTTGAAGTTACTCAACAAAGATAAATCCAAGGATGCAATGGCAAATATGGCAGGTACAGCCTATTCCTTTATGGCCAAGGTTTCAAAAGGTAATTGGATAGTTGATACAGGAGCAACTAACCACATGGTAGCTGATTTAGGAATGTTAACAAATGTTAAGAATGTTAACCCCACTAGAGACAAAAGAGTTCATTTACCTAATGGAGATTGCACTATTGTGTCACATGTTGGAAATTGCAAGATCACAGAAACAGGAGAAATGCAGGATGTGTTATATGTCCCAGAATTTGCTTATAACCTTCTTTCAGTGTCCAAAATTACAAGGGATTTACATTGTTTTGTATCCTTTTATCCTAACTTTTGCCTATTCCAGGACCTCTCAAATAGGAAAGTGAGGGGGATTGGTAAAGAGAAGGATGGGCTCTACATACTAGTTCCAAGAGCTCACCTAAACACTGATAAAGGCATACCAACAGTCAAAGGATTAAATGTACAGACAACAAAGGAGGACATAGCTCTATGGCATAAGAGATTAG
>NW_017700103.1:0-2277 GCF_001879085.1 Nicotiana attenuata | reverse complement strand
ATTCATCAACAGAAATATACAAATGAACTAATCAAGAAGTTTAAAATGGAGGACTCTAAAGAAATAGATACACCTATTGCAACTGCCACTAAATTAGATGTTGGTGAACCTGGTTCATCAGTTGATCAAAAGTTGTATAGGGGTATGATTGGTTCACTCTTGTATCTTACTGCCAGCAGACCTGACATTGTTTTCAGTGTAGGACTTTGTGCTCGTTTTCAAGCTAATCCTAAAGAGTCTCACTTGACTGCTGTCAAGAGGATATTGAGATATCTGAAGGGGACTACTGAATTGTGCCTATGGTACCCTAAAGGTAGTAATTTTGATCTAGTAGGTTATGCTGATGCTGACTATGCAGGTTTCCTAGTGGATAGAAAAAGCACTTCAGGTATGGCTCACTTTCTTGGTTCATGTCTTGTATCATGGGCCACCAAGAAACATAATTCAGTAGTCCTATCTACTGCTGAAGCTGAGTATGTGGCTGCTGCTTCTTGTTGTGCTCAACTACTGTGGATCAAGCAACAATTAGTAGACTTTGGTATAGAAGTGGGATGCATACCAATATTCTATGATAACACTAGTGCTATAAGTATGACAAAGAACGCTGTTCATCATAAAAGGACCAAGCACATAGATGTTAGACACCACTTCTTAAGAGATAACTATGAGAAAGGGTTAATCTCCGTAGAATTTTGTGCTACTGATAAACGAATAGCTGACATCTTCACTAAAGCACTGAGTAGAGAAAACTTTGAAAGGAACAGGTTGGAATTAGGGATGATTAAGATCACCTAAAAGGTCCAGTTCAGAATGCACAATGAAAAAAAATGATGAAAAAGATGATTTTTTTTTGGTTAGGAGTTCTTAATTCAATGTAAATATCTAGACTAATTCTTACTCAGTCTCATACTGTAAATAGTATACTCTTGTGACATGTGTCTATGCAATTCACTAATCTCTTACAAATTTTATATTTTGACATTTGAGGCATAATCAAGAGAAGTTTCACTTGAAGAACCTGGTTCATCAAATTATGCTCATGAGAAAGTTCAGGTATGTTTCTATTCTTTGCACAATTAGAAAAATTTAATTATCAATCATGAGCAAGAGTCCTAGATATACCAAACGTCCTAACAATTCTATCCGTTGGGTCAATTGAACCATTTTCATTGAAACTAGAAGTCTAAATATAACGGCACCTTCTCCTAAATTCTAGTAATTCAAATTAATCTCTACTGAGACCGGAATTCTAAATTGATTAGACCTCTATGTGACTACTGAAAAGGCTGCAGTTTCTGATTAATGATTACCTTCTTTAAAAACCACAAACCACTCAATAATCATCAATTTCTCACAAAACCCCTGATAATTCTCTCTCGTCTCTGAAACTCTCCAAAGCTCTTCACACCACCAAAACTTAGAGTTTTCAGAAATTCCTCACCATGACAAATCCCCAAGACAATCCTGGCATTCCACCACCCGTTTCACCCAACACCTCATCTTCTACACCACCAGTCGAAAACCCAAAACCTAGATTCCATCGCCAGAAAATGCTAGCAAGAAAAACTGTAGCTATAGGTTCTTTGAGAAAAACTTTGAATGAAAAACTTCAGTCCGGTCAAAAGAAAGCAGGCCCAGCAGCTGAGACCAACTCTAGCTCTGAATCTGATGATTACATCTCCACCAGTGAAGGAGATGAACCTGGGTCTTCTGAACAGGCCAAAACTCAAGAAACCCAAAGAGAGGTAAAATCTTGCTATGTTTTTTCTGATGTAGTTGAAAGGGAGGAAAATCGATTTGTTCTGATAGGGGCTGCTAGAGATGTAGGTGGGACTGATTCTGGGAAAATGAGGAAGAAAAAGAAGAAGGAACCTTTAGCCATATGTGGGGGTGGGGAAGAAGGAGTCTCGAAGTCAGGGGGAAGTGGTGAGGCTGCTGAGGTGTTGATTAATCTGAGTAAACAACAAGATGAACCTGGTTCATCTGATGAAGAGAGTTTGGCTGACTTGTTGAAGAAAGTGGGGGCCAGCTATGACCCAAAGAAACGCAAGGCTTCCTCACAAAAGACCCCTGCTGCATCCAAACCAACCAAGAAAAGCAAACAATCACCACCCAAGTCTACTTCTAGGATTAGAGCTACTAGAAGTAGGGTCAGGGAAAGTGAAGCAGAATTGAAGAAGGCTTTAGAAGAAAGTAAGAAAAAGAGGAAAGAGAAAGGGAAAGCAAAGATAGGTGAAAGCTCGGAGGCTGTGGTTGAAGAGGAAGAAGAAGAGATGG
>NW_017700102.1:0-2277 GCF_001879085.1 Nicotiana attenuata | reverse complement strand
AAGCGCATCTGGAGTTGCATAAGCGAAAAGGGCGATTTTAATGAATACCGCTTAAGCGGACTTCTGACCGCAGAAGCGGTCCCGCATAAGCGGAAGCGGGACCGCAGAAGCGAAAACAACTGTTACAGAAGGGTTTTTTTTATATTGTTTCATCCGCGAACAAGAGTTGGTTTCCACCATTTTAAAGCGGTTTTGAGAGCTTTGAGCGAGAATTTTCGAGGGCTTTGACTGAGAATCAATTGGAGGTAATTTCCTTGGTCTAAATATTCGAGTTTATGGTAGAAATTACATGTAAATTGTGGAAACTTCGTCAAAAACGGGTCAAGCTAGGGCTTGAAAAGTTGTGATGTAAAAACGGATTTTGAAAGGGCATTTGAACTCCGATTTTGGTAAAATTGGTATGTGTAGACTCGTGGCGAGACGAAGAATCCAGTGATGTAAAGTTTGAAATTTTTCGAGAAGTGGGCCCGGAGCTCGGGTTTTGCCAACTTAGTGAATTTTGGTATTTTTTCGAGTCTTTTCGATTGGGTTATGTTTCTTTAGCCTATTGTAATGTATTCGTTGTGGTTTTAATCAGATTCGGCGTGCGAAGAGGTTGATTCGAAAGGCAAAGGCATAGCGAGCTAGACTTGTGGCCGGCTTGAGGTGAGTAATAGATGTAGATGATGACCTGAGGGTTTGAAACCCCGGTATATCACATTGTGACGCTATATTGAGGCGAGACACGTACTCTATGACGAGTGCGGGGTCGTTTGTGACTGGGGATTGTGACCTAGTCCGTTCCGATTGATGTTCGTACTGTGTTCTTGACTAGAAATTTTTTGGTAATCATCCTACTTGGATTTTATGAATATGTTTGGGGCTTTGTGCCTATCATTTGCATCCTTCAGGGATCCTTATCACTGCTTCCATGATGCTTAGCATATTTCATGATATCAGTCCTGAGTTAGACACTGCCTCGAAATGTTTAGTAAATAAATAAAGGTTTAAACACTTAGCTCTATAATTCCTAATAATTAAAACTAAAAATGAACAATTTGACTATGCCCGAGTGGTATCAGAGCCTAGGTTACTAGGTCTCACGAGTCATGATCAGGTTTAGTAGAGTCTCGCGGATCGGTACGGAGACGTTTGTATTTATCCTCGAGAGGCTGTAGAACCTTTAGGAAAACTTCCCATTCTTGGAATTCTTATCGTGCGTACTTGATTCAGCTTGAGATATAACTCTTGAAATTCCTTCCACACGTCTGTATGCGCACGTGAGCGCTCAGTATTATATGTGCCTTGATGGTTTGTGATTCCCGATCGAGGGGCGAGATGTAATCTTCGTGAGTATATTGGGCCAGTCTGGAGGACTTGAGGCCGGATCCTTGCCTATGGCTTGAGCACCGAGGTGCTGATTGTGTGAGCAAGTGTTTTGAACTTATATGTTTAGTATTGCCCCTATTAGCCGGAATGGCAGTTTGGTATTCATGTGATGAGTATGTTAGTACTGCGAGATGTAATTATATGACTTGGTAGTGACGAAGAAGTCTGCAGGATAATAGATGAACTGTTAAGTGATTCGACTCCTATTGTGGATTGATGTGTAGCCCGAATTATGGGCGCGTGAAGAACATTGTCGTACCTCCTAGTTGGGAAGTGAAGTGCATTGCATGCGGCGGTATGAGTTCGGACTCAGGAAGACTAATGACTGAGTAACGTATATGATGGTGAAAGGTATGCTGAAGTACTAAATTGAGGCGAAGCAGGGGTCATCTCCTGCGGAGTGTTCTTGAGTGGTATGGTCCTTACGTGTATGTCAGAAGATCTCATGTGTAATTGAAGGGTATGTGTTGAAATTTAAAAATTCGGGTCGCTTAAGAGAGTGGACTCAGTTGATGTGGGGATAAATGCGAGGGTTGTAGAGGATTTCAGTACTAGATGATCTGTGTTTTCACAAACTTGTAGATGATTTGAGTTTAATCTCACTATGACATTGTGGCATCATTAGAGTAAAAGTGTTATGAGTTGTTAAGTGTGTCTTGATATATGGCTTCGAGCCAAGTTGGGGAGGTTGCTGTTGATTAGCTGATTGCACGGTTATGTGCTATGTTGGTTACGTCTCGAGGTATGCTGGCGAATCGGTTCTAGTTGCAGAAATTGAGCCGAGGATGGGCGAGTGAAGCAAAATTTCGACAAAGGTTATATTATGTTCCATAGGGTATGAGAATTTCGGAATGTCTAGAGTTGTTGTTGGTAAAGAATGCTCGGTGCATAGAGCAGGAAGTTGCTTGG
>NW_017700101.1:0-2277 GCF_001879085.1 Nicotiana attenuata | reverse complement strand
TCAATAGTATAACTATGTGGTCAGCGTGCCACACGATCCCATTTCAGCAAATATAAGTGGTCGGCGTGCCACACGATCCCATTTCATAATATATAAGTGGTCGGCGTGCCACACGATCCCATTTTATAATATATAAGTGGTCGGCGTGCCACACGATCCCATTTCATAATATATAAGTGGTCGGCGTGCCACACGATCCCATTTCATAATATATAAGTGGTTTCCCGGCAAGGGAGAATATGACTAAGCAGTTAAATCCCGGCAAGGGAGCAACAACAATAACTTACACGTCCCGGCAAGGGAATAATCACATTCATCTCTCTTACGTTCATTTCTTACTTTTTAATCAAGTCAAAATCGAGCCAACGCTCCAAAGAGTTTACACATCATATTTCCTTCGCATTCTCTTCATATCATATAGAAACCATCAATTAACAAGGAAGAGTCACTACAGAATCCCAATTAAGCACAAATAAAGATCCACGGTCATGCTAGACACAGGTGTATAGATACTCGTCACCATGCCTATACACCGTAATCAACATTTAGCAATTAGCAAATAATACTCTAATCGTATTCCCTCGAGCCAAAGTTAGATCAAACACCTACCTTGAATGCTCCAAACTCAACTCAAGCCTCTAGTATAGCTTTACCCCTCGAATTCGACTCCAACTCAGTCAAATCTATGAAATAATGACTTTACAATATCAATAATAGCTAAACAAACTAAACCCAAAGCCTAAATATAGATTTCTAAGCTTTCTTCCCAAAATCCCAAAAATTGACCCCGGGCCCGCTTGGTCAAAACCCGAGGTTCGAACCAATTCCATGTTACCCATTCCCCTACGAGCCCGGATATACAATTTGTTTTCAAATTCGACCCCAAAACGAGGTCTAAATCAAAGAAAATCGAAAAACCCTAACTCTACCCATTTTCCTAATTTTCTACCATTAAAACCCTAAGATTATTGATAAAAGTTGATGAAAACACTAGATAATGGAAAGAAATCAGTTAGTAAGTGCTTACTTGTGATTTGAGAAGAAAATCTCTTGAGAAAATCGCCCTAGTCTTCTAATTGTTGAGAAAGTTTGAAAGAAAATCGCTGAAGTTATGTTTTAAAAAAAAAAAATCACTGCCCGACTTCCGCATCTGCGGTACAGGGGTCGCACTTGCGCCACCGCACGTGCGGAAAAATGGGCGCTTCTGCGGAAATGGCTAGGCCCCGCTGGAGCGGCACCTGCGAAGAAAAGATCCGCTTCTGCGGCCCGCATCAGCGGGGTAGGAATCCGCATCTATGAAGGAGACCGCATCCGCGGCCCGCTGCTCGCACCTGCGAGCCCGCATTTGCGGCCAAAGGATCGCAGGTGCGGTTACACCAGAACTGGTGCAGCAGCAGTGATTTTCTGCAATTTTTTTCTTCTAAGTTCAACCACCCCGAACACCCCCGAAAACACTCCCGAGCCTCGGGGCTCCTAACCAAACACGTACACTAACTCAACAACACCCTACGAACTTAACCGTGCGATCAAATCGCAAAAATAACATCAAAATCGAGGAATCAAACCTCAAAATCATTACTTTTTCATCAAACTTCATGAACTTTCATTTTTTGATATTTAGGTCCGAAACACGTCAAATGACGTCCGATTTCAACCAAATTTCACAGAAAGCGCTTAAACCACATATGAGACCTGTACCGGGCGCCGGAACCAAAATACGGGCCCGATACCAACACGTTCTAATCAATTTCCTTTTCAAATTTCCATATTAATTTCAAAAAAATAATTTCACAGAAAAATTCATTTCCCGGGCTCTCGACCTCGGAATTCGACTCCGGGCATATGCCCGAGTCTCATATTTTTCTACGGACCCTCAGGGACCGTCAAATCACGGGTCCGGGCCCGTTTACCCAAAATGTTGACCAAAGTCAACTTTAATCATAATAATATTAAAATTCATAAATTTTTTACACAGAATTCATATTTAAGCTTTCCGGCTACGCGCCCGGACTGCGCACGCAAATCGAGGCAATTAAAAATGAGGTTTTCAAGGCCTCGGAAGCACGAGATGAATGAGAAAACAGGTGATGACCCTTTGGGTCGTCAAAATCTGGAAGGAGTTAGTTACATGCTTTCTTGAATTTAAATATATTGGAAAACAATTTCAATGAATTCTCTTAACTTGTATTCAACTCCTAGAAGAGAGTATATAGTAATTGTAGTTAATGTGATCCGAGTTTATATGCATGGTTTAAATAGGAATTTTTACCTCCTATA
>NW_017700100.1:0-2277 GCF_001879085.1 Nicotiana attenuata | reverse complement strand
ATATGAAATACGCCTATAAAATCCAAGAAGATTAGTATTTTTTTTTATAATTATTTGCCATTTTTTAGGAATTTTTATAGATTTTATTAATAGGTTGCATTTTTTCTTGCATGTTTAATTATATTTAAATCATGAAAAAAAAAATACCAAAAATGTCGCGCATTGCATTTAGGATCTAGTTTTATATTTTTAGGATTAACCAGTAATTATTTGTTTTATAAAAATTAAAAATCACAAAATGTTTCATTTTTACACTTTTACCTTTTATTGATTTTTTCACTTTTAGTAATTAGCTAATTAGTTTAATTTCACTTTTGGATGATTTTGAATTTTTAATTTGTAGGTTTTTAATTAAAAGAAAAAGGAAAATTAGAAAATAAAAGAAAGAATTGGAAAAGAAAGGTTTGTCTTGTGAAATTGGGTCAAAATTAATGCTGAGCCCAAATCCTATACCCAAATCCTCTACCCAAATACCCATTACCCTTTACCCTACCCCTACATATAAAAAAGACAATTTAGAAACCACAAAAGATCAGATTTGAGGAATTCCCTCACCTAGGAAAACGGCGCAGGGGATTTTCTTTCATTCTCCATTTTTGCCTTTTTCGTCAATATTCTCACATTCACTCTTCTACATAACTCACACACAATAGCAGATAGAAAAAAAGGGGGCTAGAGATTTTCAAATAGAGATCCGAAAACCAAAAGAAAGAAGAAATTTCGAAACCAAGTTGATTTCTGACTGAAAATCGAAGCTGGGTGCTGCTGCTTCATTCACCACTGCTGCTGATCTCCATCGGTATTATCAAGCCTTTGTTTGGCTATTTGGAACTTTGTTACTGCTGATTAAGGTATGAATCTTGTTCTCGAATACATGGGTTAAATTTTGATGTAATGGGGTTAAGTTTCTGTTCGTATAATAAGACATTTTCATAGCATATCACTTTTGTTTGGGAACTCTAAGTTTGTGTTAGTATTGCTGAATGCCGTTTTTTTTAGTTAATTTTTTTTTATTATTATAATACATATAGCAGATTGATTTTTTTTTTAATTATAAAATTAACGTTTTCCACGTATGTCATGGATGAGTTAAGTCTTACTCATAGAAGATGATTTCATATTGCATTTCATTTCGAATCAACCAAACTCTGCCTCTAATATACAACATGAATTTTTCTTTTTTGTCCTATTTGGTATTAAAATTCACCGAGACAATTGTTCCAACCAGTTTCAGATGAGTTTTAAGGGCACTTGAGCTACTAAAATATAAGATTGTTAAGGAGTTGAAGCATTTGATATTGTTAAACTAATTTGAGATTTATTTTAATTTTTTGGAATATGACATGGAATTGTTGGAAGATTTTTCTTGACTTTGAGCATTTGAATGGTATCAGCTAAATCTTGTTTGTTCACTGAAGTAAGTTTGAGTACTTAAATATAGTTTGTTGCCTACTGGAAGTTGTCATATTGATTTGGTGTAGAAATTAAACTTTGGGAGATTCCTTGGTAATATGAGTAACATTGTGATAATTGCCCGATTTGTTGCCACAATGACTTTGTAAATAACTTGATTATTCAAAATTAGGTTTCATTCTTTAGGCAATTAGATTTGAGGCGTGCCATATTTAACAAGATATAATTTATGGCCCTCAAGAATTTAGTTTGAATTTTCTTTTTTTTTTTTTAGAAAAAAATTGAAATCGAGGTGCGCCGCGCCAAATAAAATCACAAATTGCGTGGCCCTCTTTAATTATTTTCTTTAAAATCCTTAGAACTCGGGACGTGCCATTTACCGAATTTCCATGGCCTCTCGCAAAGTTAACAACGCGTTAGTTGCTTTAGGCGCGTCTTTTAATAATATTACCTTCTTAAACTCGGGTGTGCATTTCATGTGACCCAAATCCAAATCTTTCAAAACGTTGAATAAGAATGTGTCGAGGATCCGGGTGCGTTTCATGTGACGTGATCCAAAAACACGTTTTTAGACGACGTTCATTTTCTTAAAAGTTTTTAACTAAAAGCGGTTAAACAATTCTAAAATTGTAGGTTTGAACATGTATAAAAATCAATTTTTAGCCATTTATAATAATTTAAGCGACCGTGCTAGAACCACGGGATCCGGGGGTGCCTAACACCTTCCCTCGGGTCAACAGAATTCCTTATTCAGAATTTCTGGTTCGCAGACTCCAATTGGGAAGTCAAAATTTTCCTCGATTTGGGATTCAAGTTAAACCGGTGACTTGGGACACCAAAAGCCAACCCTATCCCAAGTGGCGA
>NW_017700099.1:0-2277 GCF_001879085.1 Nicotiana attenuata | reverse complement strand
ACTCGGAGTGATAGGTGCGTTTCCAGTTGTCCAACCCGAATTCTGCGCCATCTTGTCGAGCAAATTCTGACCATCTCTCCAAGTCTTGCTCAAGAATGCCCCACCAGCAGAGGCATCTACGATATTCTTCATGCTGTCTGACAGTCCCATGTAAAACCGTTGTCCCAACATCTGTTCTGGAACACCATGGTGGGGACACATAACCAGCATTCCCTTAAACCTGCCCCATGTCTCGTGTAGTGTCTCCATTGGTTTCTGTTTGAAACTCACAATCTCATCAATTTGTTGAGCAGTTTTGTTGGGCGGATGGAACTTGTTGTGAAATTGCTTGACCAACTCACCCCAAGTTTCTATAGAGTTTATGGGGAGCGAGTTTAGCCAAACCTGAGCAGCTCCTGTCACCGAGAATGGAAACAATAATAGCATGATTGCTTCCGGAGTCACGTTGGGTTGCCTTTGAGTTTTGCATATAGACAGGAAGTTCTTCAGTGCTGCTGAGGATCTTCTGTTTGTGTCCCAGAAAAGAGCCCCTTGTTCTGCAACAAGTGTAGCATGTTATTTGTGATCTGGAACGATTCAGCTTGTATTGCGGGCACAACAATGGCAGTAGCCAAATTGTCAGTTGTTGATTGTGCCCAGTCATATAATGCACCCTCAGGCACAAAAGGTGCCCCTTCCCTGGCATTTAAGCCAGCTTGATCATTCCTGGCGTTTCCGTTGGGATTGTTTACGTCTCCCATGTTAATTTCGATTTTGAGTGTTTGTTGGGATTGTTGAATTCTTTTGTTGGCACGGTTCAATGTCCGGAATGTTTGCTCGGGGTCTGAGAGTCCTTCAAGTAGTTCTCCAGTCCTCGTAGACTTTCTAGGCATACACCTGAGCACCCAAGTCATTACAACCGTTAAAGTTTCAAATGAAAAATTTTGTAGAGAGAAAACTGACTACAATAAGAATCTTTGTATTTCTGTCAATGGCAATTGATAATTCCGTTAACTCCCCGGCAACGGCGCCAAAATTTGATCACGCCCAACTATGCCTTATAAAAAGGACTTTGCGGACGTTGCAAATATAACCCGAGTATTACACCCAGGGTCGAATCCACAGAGAGTTAACCTATCAACCACTATCTTCAGACCCACTAATTCTTCAGAACCAGCTTCCCAAATATTCAAATCTCAGTTGAATGTTCTTTAACAACTACGCTTGCAAGTAACTAAATGGCTGTAAACTAAACTAATAAGGTTGTAAACAATTATGATAAAAAGCTAAGGCAATGATTTTCCCTATTGATGGAATCCCTTCTGTTTATGCTCATACAAATTTACCAACACATCTCTATCAATCATGAACGCTAATCTTACCGTAAATCTCTCCCGAGTAATCACAGTAATTTACTATTGCACTCTCCCGAGATACACTAGCTTACTTTATTTAGCACGATTCACTTTAGATTACACCCAAGGCTTCGTTATCCCTAATCCCGCCTTTAAACCCGCAATTATAGATTCCTCTAATAATCTAGGAGTGGTGTTGTTCAACAATACCCTAAATATGCACTCTTTTCCAAGTTATGCACACTAAATAGGCACAGCTAATTGAGGATCCTGTCAATTAACTACAACAAACACGAAGTTGAACAAATAGAGATTAAACTAGCAATTTGTATTCACATAAACAAGAAGTTCATCACCCAATAGGTTCCATCAAAACCTTAGACAAGGAATTTAGCTACTCATGGCTATGGGAAAATAAACTAAGATAGAATTCATCATAAAAATCAAAAGTAAAGAAGAAAGATGTTTGGAGTATTCTCTCACAATGGTTTTCCTTGCTAAGAAACCCTAAAAATCAATACCTCCTCTCTTGGGCGAAGTCTAATGTTTTAAATAGGGTTTAGGTCTAAAAATCCCGTATTTGATACTTTGACCCCTGAACTTTTCTGCGCCTGCCGCGGTTCTGCCGCGGTTACGGTAGAACCGCGGCCAATCACCCTCTCTGAATCTCTAAAGTTCTGAAGCTGCCTTCCACCGCGGTTCTGCCGCGGTCGCGGTAGAACCGCGGCCAAACCATTTTTCTGAATCCTAAGGGCTGGCAGGGCGTAGCTTCATTGGGAATTTACACATTTGGCCTCTTTTCTCCAATTTTTGACTCCAAAACTGCTCCTTAGCCTTCCTTATACATATATCACCTGCAAATCATGAAAAGCACTAATAAGAGCATTTTGTTATCACTTTTAGCATTAAAACTACACAAGAAGGTGATTATTTAAGGTGTGAT
>NW_017700098.1:0-2277 GCF_001879085.1 Nicotiana attenuata | reverse complement strand
AGAATTCATATCCGAGCCCTCTAACACAAAAGTCAACGTCCGGTTGACTTTTCCAAAACAAACCTTCCTTAAAGAGACTAAGTGTCTCATTTCCTTCTAGAACCAATCCAAATCAACTCTAACACATCTAATACTGATACTGAAGCATAAAGAAATAGAAAATGGGGGAAACGGGGCGGTAACACACGTGACGACGGGTTGGGTCGTCACATCCTCCCCAACTTAAACAAACGCTCGCCCTCGAGCGTACCCAGAGTTGTCCTAGAAGCCAACCAATAGCTGAATGACCTTACCAAGCATATACCCGGGAGTGATCCCACGTCACCCTATCTCATATAGGTCCGATAACACCTTTTAACCAAAATTACACAACCCAATCTAGCCCATAAACCATAGAGCCACATTTTCACTTCTGAAACCATCAATACGATCAAAACCTCACACCTAAACTTCGAATAGACCCGAACTAGATGTAGTAACCCATGCCTGTAACTTCAAGTGCAATTATTCGATATACCACGTAACTCAAACACATGTAGCGATAACTTCCATTCACAACAACTGCACACAACACCCGAATACCGGTAGAAACCTCTTATTAGCTAAAGCCCCATTCCAACACTTTCACGTACTGCCAACGATAAATGAAACACGCAATAAACCATAATCATTTCCCCGATCAACCATTCATGAGGCCATTTCTCCTCTGGCAATTACCATAGCAAATTTTTGAACCGAACCTCGATATTTACCCATCAAACATGTTGAAATCGAACCCGTTTGTATTCATTAATGATCCCCACAATCGCCTTTGACCAAACATACCTGGTGACATGACACATCAATACGAGCCTAAGCCACAACTTGCGCAGTCCGCGCACCAATAAGCAACAATCCGAACATACTCACATCATGAAACTAACTCAAACGAAAGAGATGTACCTCAAGCTCACCAGTATCATTACAACACACGGCTGAGAACCCGTCTCGCATCATAGAAATGGAACACACAAATCTAACCCGCAAGGTCATATCTCCATATAGCTTCGCTGCAATGCGCGATCCTAACCAAACATGGCTCCACGTGAGACACCTCAAGTCACTAAGCTCGAAATTGACAGCCTCGCATAATTTGATGTCTGGAACCAAAGCAATTCGTTACACCCACGGTGAAACAAACAACATACGCCACACAACCCGATAGGTCATAACCAATACTCCATTTACCGAGCAACACCCAATTACTCTTCCCGCTCGACTCTCACTATGAATCCCCAATTGAACCGCACCACATGTGCCCATAACCAACAAATCATAACGTCTCACAACACTGAAAAGCAACTCATAGCTCTCCTCAAATCACTAACAAGCTCAATAACGATCGAATCAACCTATCCCTCAACAATACAATTCGGGGCCAACCAAGCCAACTCAAGCTAAACACGTATCCACATTGGCCTACCAACGAACTCATTACCAAGAAAGCCTGAGCTGCTCCTTCCACTACTATAACTCCTGCCGGAGCCGTACGATACGGCGCCCGGCACCAAATCAATATCGAAATCCACCACCTCGCCCGGCGACATGCCCGGCCACAAGAAACGCATCCGAAAAGTCCCTTAACACCGGAACAGAACCAATGGTAGAAACCTCTGCACTGACATCCATCACGAAGGCCCAATTAAGAAAAGCAATCCTTCCCAGCCGTCCGCTGGGTCTTTGGAATATAAACCACTCTGCAAGAACATAATCCAATGCACCTCGCCACTCAACCCGTGGCATTTCCGACATAGCCCGTAGCACAATAGTTCAGCATCACCTAACACTAAGACAACCAATCTGAATTTCAACATCACATCCAAAATCTAACATACCAGCAAATAAAGATCCCCTCGAGCCTCTAAATCCCGATTGCCGCTAAATGGTGCCGAATACATACGATCCACAACCACGACATAGCCTGTACATGAGAACTCCCAGTCTCCAACTCCATATAGCACACGAATCATCATACCTGATCCTAATTTTGCCATCCGATCGCATACCACACATTAAATACCCCCATCACTCCACGATAGATACTTTAAAATTTCCTGTGCCACCAAGCAAACCCGAATACCACCAGTTGATCCAACAAGAAAATGCCGTAATACTACCGAAGTATCATCAGTTTAATCATATTACCCTTTTTCTGAGACATATACTCTCGTCAAATCGCTTCCAATTAGCAGCACCATTTCCTTGATTATCTGAGGCTACCCGTTGCCTAAGACGTTT
>NW_017700097.1:0-2278 GCF_001879085.1 Nicotiana attenuata | reverse complement strand
ATGCACTTTTCTCCCAATATACTTGGAATAAATGGATGATCTACATATCAAATTGAAGATCTACGAGTCTAGTTTCCAACGCATTAAACCGTTCGTCGATACGATATTGGAGTAGAGAGATATTTGCATTTTCGCGAGACAGCGCAGACTGGTAGGTGACAAGTAGGTGCATCACCTACTTGCCAAAATGAGAGGACTTAATTAAAAGCCCCAAAGTCGGCCAAGAGGGGTCTTTTAAGGGAATACAAACTGATTTATTTCACCTGTATTTCAGACCAAGAAAACCTAATTGAACCCCTGCAACTCCTCTCCCAAAATCCCACACAACCCCTAGGGTATTCCGGGTGTTACGACGCGATTCTAGTGCTGAAAAGTCCGGACAGCATGCTAGTTTCTCTTTCTCCTTCTTGTATCCGGGTTGTGGAACTTATTTTTGATGAAAAAGGACCAGGTTTCGTGGGTGATACTCAGTACAAGACTAAGGAGCCGTGAAATTGCATAGCTTGAGGTTGGGAAGAATATACAAGGTATGTTAAGGCACTTCCTTCTTTCTTTTGGCATGATCTAAAGTGAAATGAATATGCTATTTCATAACGGATCTACTCCTAGAAACTAAGGTTGTCCATGTTGTTCTTTCCGTTCTTTGAATCCTACTGAGGTTCATATTGAGGGTATGGATGTCCATAATGTTCTTACGTCACTCCGAAAGGTTTAGAACGTGATTTCATGAGTCTAGCATGCATTATATATAGTATCTATTTTACTCTACCGAGCCGCGCTATAGTCGGCCGGGTATGGCACCTATTGTGCAACCACTGATCAGTTGGGTTTACCGAGCTCCACGTGGCCGGGTACGTTTTTACCGAGTCCTCTTTGAGGCCGGGTATGATATGATGATGATGATGCCCACAGAGGCGTATGTTTTTAAAAGTTTATGTATATATATGTATTATGCATTTCATGTCAGTAGCCCCCAGAGGCACTCAGATGTTACAGGTTGTATCTCCTCTATCTCTCTTTACATTACTGTTCTTATTTATGCTTTCCTGCCTTACATACTCGGTACTTTATTCGTACTGACGTCCCTTTTGCCTGGGGACGCTGCGATTCATGCCCGTAGGTCCCGATAGACAGGTTGACATTCCTCCTAGTAGGCTATCAGCTCAGCGAAGGTATTGGTGTACTCCACTTGCTCCGGAGTTGCCTATTTGGTCAGTATGCTTTGGATATGTATTGATTGGTATGGCGGGGCCCTGTCCCGACCTTTATGATTTTATGTACTCTTAGAGGCTTGTAGACAGATGTCAGGTGTATGGATACTTCTATGGCCTTGTCGGCCTATGTTTTGAGTTTACAAATGGTCATGTCGGCCTTATAGGCCCGTATGTCACATGTATAAGTTTGTATATCATGCTGGGTCATCATACGTTAAGTATTCCCTTATGTTTTATTCTTGTTATCTCATGAAGGGTTTTCTAGCTCATTTACCCATGATAGTATGATAAGAAAGATATGTTATGTTGGTACTCGGTTGAGTAAGGCACCGGGTGCCCGTCGCGGCCCTTCGGTTTGGGTCGTGACAATAGACACTCTTTCTCAAGAAGAGTCAAGACCCACGAAGCTAGACTTAGTGTTTGCAACCACCAAATCCAAGTGAAAACATAAAATTAACCCAAATATCAAACACCCAACATCATTCAAGCATTAAACAATCACACCCATTAATTACCCACACTAGGGTTGAGCCACAACCCTAGCTAATGGGTTTAGCTACCCATAATAACAACAGAAATTGAAGAAGAAGTAGATAAAATCAACATATTAATTAACTAGGAAGTTAATCTACACGAATCCACGTTAAAACAAGATGCAAATGCCCAAAATAGGCTAAAACTTGAGTCTCACGAGTGCTGCTGCTATCTGATGTCTAAAACTTCACCTAGAAATAATAAAATATTCTATTTATACTATGCCAGAAAAATCGGACAAAAATACCCCTATGGGGCTGGCGCGGATCGCGCAGAAATGCAGCGCGGCCACGTAGGGGTCTTGGCCTTCGATCATTCACTTCTGAAGCTGGGGACGGCGGACCGACTGTTTGGATATTAAACTTGTTGTTAGCTTAGAGAAGCATGTCTACTTGACTAAATTGCTTTATCTGTCTTACTTGTCTTAAGTGTACTACGTGAATCATGCTAGGTTGGAATCACCTGCTTCACTTTGATATAAAATTGATTGGATTGAATTTTGTTGTTGTTGTGTATTACTTTTGGGACGT
>NW_017700096.1:0-2278 GCF_001879085.1 Nicotiana attenuata | reverse complement strand
ATCGCATGTGCCAACACCATGATTCATCTTGCACATTAGCCTTCAAACACTTTGCATCAATTGTTTTAAGATTCAGAGAAAACAATCTATTCTTTGCCATATGCACTTTAGCAATTAGAATTCCACTTGAATCTCTAAGCCAAAGATGCATATTTTTCATGTGGATGTCATATTCCTTTTCAAGAAGTTGGCCCAAACTCAAAATATTACTTTTTAATTTTGGCACATAATAAACATCTTGAATTAGTTTGTGACTACCATCTTTACAGGAGATCAGAATCGTACCTATCCCTTCGATTTGAATCTTTGAGTTATCTCCAAAGGACACATTACCTCTCACCGTTTTATTGATCTCCACAAACTTTTCTTTGCACCCACACATATGATTGCTTGCTCCATTGTCCAAATACCACGAGCTGCAATCATCCCTGTCTTCTTCCTTGAGTGCCAGCAATAACGTTGACTCATCTTCTTCTTTCTTGTCGTCAACAAGGTTAGCTTTCTCTTCAACATTGCTACGACATTCCCAAGAGTAATGGCCAAATTTATGACAATTATAACACTCAATTTTTGATTTGTCATACCTTTGTCCATTATTTTCTTAGTAGTAGCCACGTCTTCTTCCTCCTCTTTGTCCACGACCACGACCTCTGAATGCTTGGTGGATTTTTAACTTCATTGTTGAAGTTGTTACCATTACTTCTTCCTCGTCCATGACCGCCACGGCCTCGTCCTCGTCCATTCTCTCGATAGCTTTTTTCACCTCCATAATCCTTGAAGGATGCCTGAGTTTTAAGAAGTTTCTCCACTGGCACTTCTTGTCTCCTCTTGATCTTTTCTTCATGGGCCTGTAAAGAACCCTCCAATTGCTCCACCATCATTGAGTCTAAATCTTTAGACTCTTCAATAGCACACACCACAAAATCGAATTTAGGTGTTAAAGTGCGAAGGATCTTTTCTACCACACGAACATCTTTTATGTCCTCCCCGTATCTTCTTAATTGATTCACAACAGCCTTCACTTTTGAACAATAATCCGAAATGCATTCGGATTCTTTCATTTTTAAAACTTCAAAATCAGCCCTTAGAGTTTGAAGTTTACCTTCCTCACCTTGTCAACTCCTTGAAGAGAATTTTGTAAAATCTCCCAAGCTTCCTTTGAGGTGGTAGCATCCACCTTCTCAAACATGGCATCATCCAAACATTGGTGGATGAGCGTGAGGGCTTGTTGATCCTTCTTCCTTGTCTTTGCCAAGACATCTTTTTCATTTTGAGGCAGAGCTTCCTTATTATCGGGTTTTGCATACCCTCTATCTATGATTTCCCACACATCCTGGGAGCCTAGAATGGCTTTCATACGTAGACACCATTTCTCATAATTATCTTTTGTGAGACGGGGATACTGAAAAGACAGCGGACCATTACTCGCCATGGCTCTGATACCACGTTGTTGGGAATAATAAAATAATAATCCCGCCCAGGAACAATACCCACGGTAAATAACAATAACACAAGAGTGTAACAGCGACACCAAATATTTTAACGGGATAAAATACAATATCCCAATGGAGCAATATTACCACTATAATATTACAACTTAGTAGTGTCAAGAGACTACTACAACTTCGAAAGAAATAACACTCTTTATTTTAAACACCTCACTATAATATTACTCCCACTCACTATTTATCTCACAGACTACAATCTGTGGATTACTCTCTCTAACTCTCTGTTGCTTCTCTCTCTTTTTTGGTGTGTTTTAAATGAGGAACGAAGCCTGCTATTTATAGCAAAACTTGCCAAACTTTCAGCCAATCAAAATTGTTGATTCATTGCAAGTT
The DNA here is from genome assembly GCF_001879085.1 of Nicotiana attenuata. Classification (NCBI taxonomy): domain Eukaryota; kingdom Viridiplantae; phylum Streptophyta; class Magnoliopsida; order Solanales; family Solanaceae; genus Nicotiana; species Nicotiana attenuata. Next base: position 437 of record NW_017700096.1, on the reverse strand, counting down.
GCCAACGTCCAGGCTTGGTTTTGGTTTTAGCCTTTGTTGCAACTTGATTCTTGTTTCAGCGTTATTGCACAAGTTGCAATTGCAACTTGTTGTTATCATCTTCCCTTTTTAATTGCTTTTGTTTTTTGTTTTTTTTCTTTTGTTTTGATTTGGCCCCACAAAAAGTCCACTCAGATTTACTTTATTTTTGAGAAAGGACTGCTATACTGACTTAGATTTGTGCAAGAAGCTGACAAAATGAACTGAAAGACAAAACAAAGAACTACATACAGACATTATAAACCTGCAAGCAACCCCCATCCTTCCCCAAAAGAGAAAAAAGAAAGGTGTTGGGCACACAGAACCTTACTTATCCGTGAAACGCTACTATCTGATTTTTCTCTAGTTGAATAACATAAACATGAGCGCCGGAAACAAAAAAAAAAAAAAAAATTACC
>NW_017700095.1:0-2278 GCF_001879085.1 Nicotiana attenuata | reverse complement strand
CCTATCCAAAAGCCCACATTACGGTCCAAAGGAAGACCTTCTGATCAGTCTTCGAGAGATGCCGAGTCAAGCGAATAGAGGTGAACCATATCAGAGGCAACACGCCGGTCCAAACAAGGGAAACGAAGAACGAGAGAGTCTTGATGAGAAATGCCCTCACGGGTACCGCGAGGCGATGCAAGCTGAGAGAAATCAAAAATGAGAGAGTCTTATTGGTGAAAACCTTCGCGGGCACCATAAGGCGACGGTGAGATGAGAGAAAGACCCAACATGAGAGAGGCTTGATGGTGAAAATCCTTCGGGCACTACAAGTCGAATAAGGATTGTGAATCGGATCGGGCAAGCGGAGCATTGAAGCCCAGTTTCACGGCAAAAGGTACAACAAGAGCTGAACATCAGATTTGCTAAACAGAGTAGGCTGCAGGTGCATGTCAAGGTCGTTAGAGTCGGTACTCACAACTGATGGATTGTTACTCTGTAGGTTTCTTGTTAGGAATCGTCTCTCTCCATTACCCTTTACTCCAATCCTCCCACTTTGTTTTACTCCTTCGTCTTAGGTCGGTTGTGCAAAACAAGTGAGAAATGATATCAAAATCTGCCACCAAGCTTTCCAATTAAGACAACCCGGCACCTGGTGTGCACATAAAGGCGTCAAGCCAGGAGAAAACCGCAGGCACACTGGGTTGGCCACAATCAACATGCTTTGGGATTCGTGTGAAATACAAGGGTCTGATTTAGGAACAATGCAACAGATGAAGGGCTGGTATAACACAAAGTTTAGCATCAATTACCAACACAAAGGGTTGGGTGAACAGCTCAGAGATATTTTCTGTGGTAAGATTGACAAAAGGTGGTTGAACAGTGACAAGCAGGGTCTTCAAGTGGAAATCAAAGTTATCAGGGCGAGTGAAGGAACAATAGATCTTGAGGCCAAAGCCGTTGATCAGGAAAGAACAACATGTGCGCTGAGTTGGTAACAATCAATATGCTTGGGAGTCCATGTGAAACACAAAGGTTTGGCACATATCAATTTAGGAACCACGCAACAGACGGAGGGGTTTTGGTGAACAGATCAGAGGTAGTCTCCGTGTCAAGGGTAGCAAAGAAAGTGGTTAGTCAATAAACAAGCAAGATCTTCGAGGGGGAATCAGTTATCGTGACAAGTGAAAGAACAATAAACTCAAGGCTAAAGCCAGTGGTCAAGAAAGAACATCATATACACAAAGCAGGGACAATAGACATGCTGCGGGATTCCTATGAGACATGAGGATTGGGGAGATGACCGTTCATGCAATGCAATAAATGGAGGATGATGGGCCACCTTCGAAGTTCAAGGCCACAAACCAACCACCACATTTTAAACTCACAAGTTTTCGTTGTTTGGAAACAGGAACAAAGCAGTGCAAGAAAGTTGGTTCAACAGTAAGGGAACAAGAAAGGAAAGGAAAGAAAAGGAACAAGAGGAGAACCGACAAAAGGGAAGTTTCTCAAATCATTGACCTTTGCCATTACTTTTCACAATGTTTCCTCCTAGGATAAAAGGCCTAGTCTGATGGAGTTTTCTAGGTTCAAAATCTTAGTCTGATGAATCTTTCTCTTAAGATAATGAAACGACCTAGTCTGATGAATTTTCTCCTAGGATCTAAATCTTAGTCTGACGAATTTTTCTCCTAAGATAATAAAAGTGGACCTAGTCTGATGAATCTTCTCCTAGAGCCAACATCTTAGTCTGATGAAGCTTTCTCCTAAGATAACAAAATGAACCTAGTCTGATGAATTTTCTCCTAGGATCACATCTTAGTCTGATGAATCTTTCTCCTAAGATAGGAAATCTTAGTCTGATGAATTGTTTTCCTAAGATTGAAGACCTAGTCTAGTGGGCTTTCTCCTAGGATCAAAATCTTAGTCTGAGGAATCTTTCTCCTAAAATAGAAGGCCTAGTCTGATGAATTTGCTAGTCAAATGTCCTTGGTTTTACTCACGGGATCGTGCATTCCAATTAAGTCTTTTGTTTTACTCTTATCATTGCATCAATAGCTTAGGTGATCTATATTTTGCTAACAACTCCCAAATTTTCCCAGTTACCAAACTGGGGCAGAAATTTTCTTTGTTTGTTTATTTTGTTGTAGTCAGGCGCCCACCTGGAGAACAAGGGAATACTTTTCAAGCTTCAGCAGTCAGGCGCCCACCTGGAGAACAAGGGAAGTGCAATTCAATTTTAGCTTTAATTTATATTTGATACATGCTAGTGTCCAGTACTAAACTGGGTCTAGAATTT
>NW_017700094.1:0-2279 GCF_001879085.1 Nicotiana attenuata | reverse complement strand
AATTCATTCACTCTCAGAAATAACATTCATATGCCACAAAAGATGCACCATAAGCTTGCCCGTAGTGTACTACTCCACTAATCGAGCTCATTCAATCTAGGATCAATTAGGACTTTATTTGGTTGTAATGTAAACTACGGGACGGGTAGGATATATTTAGATATAAGAGTGACTACACCTCCCTAAGCACTTTAATACATATACTTTAACATTCAAACTCTATACTTATGTCAAACCAAACTCCACCTTCACATCAATGTATATTACCCCATACTTCTTTAAGCACAATTACAGCAAGAGTCACCACTTATTAAAGAAATACTTTTTTTTTTCAATTCAAGTGGCTCTTACTTGTTTAAAATAGTGCACCTTTCTCCTGATTTCATTAGTTCCACTCAAAAGCCAAACCAACCACCCCACACTTTAACTTTTACATAAATCATCACAATTCAAGTGCTTATGAGAGGTTAAAAGGTTCAAATAGATAGTCCATTCAAACAAATGGGTAAGGCTTGTAATGTGGTTGCCAAAGAAACAGGATTACAGGCTCAAAGGGGTTAAGTACGATACATAACAATTAGGCGGGTAAAATATACATATCTGGCTTAACAAAGAAATGCCTATATCACTTCCTAGACTGAATAAAACTATTCGCTTTGCAAACACACGAGGCAAGTTCTAGGCATCAAATGCAATGCACAGAATATAACAAATCCTTACACACACATGTCACATAACTCACTCAGGATTGGTTTCATCAAGACACTCTAGTTAAAGCAGTTAAGCAAAGTTAAGATCATACAATTTAAGATACTTATACAGGAGTCAAAAACTGATCCTAAGCGTCACAGCCAAAGTACTCACTATTCTCAAGGCATAACCAAGTCAAGAGATATTGCTTCAATTCAAAACACAACACAATGGCCCCTACTCCCAAAAAAAAAAACTAACTACACCCGGTTCAAATAAAACCCTTGGAAAAGAACCGTGGTCAAAAGAAAAACCAAGGGAGAATTACTACACTACCTAAAAAGAAAATAAAATAAAATAAAAATCTTTTTGGCTTGTTGTTTTTTTGTTTTTTTTTAATTATTAGACTACTTCCCTCAAGAATACTATCTAAGTGGTCCGTCATCAAGAAGAGTCTCCTACATTTTCTAGATTTTTTTTTATTCGACCTTAGCCCTCAAGAAACCCGTCGACAAGTGTCCGTCGTTGGGCCAAGTCGGTGACGTCTAAGATAAGTACAAACAATTATGCACAAAAACAGAGGCACAGAACTACAACATACTTAATGCATATATACACTAACAATACACAACACTAAATCAAGTCTCCCACCCCACACAAAAAGAATATGGCATGTCCCCATGTCATAAAACAAATAAAGTGCAGAAGGGTAAGAAAACTTCCCTGGTCATCACTCGGAGTTGGAGACAGTGTTGAGGTCCATTTTACAAGCCCTCCCTATAGCGCGGAACCAAGCCATCATCCGGCTCTCAGACCTGGCCTGCCGTCTAGACATGGCATCCAAACGTACATGCAGGCCATCTACCGAGGTGCGAAGTTCTGCCACCTCTTCCTCCAAAGAAGGCAACCTGGGTCGGCTGGAGTGTGATCTAGAGAGTCCTTCCCCAGTCTGGGGTCGCCGAGAGGATCCGTCTACATCATAAGATCTCCTGGATGGTGCCATGGGTACTGGGGCATCATCATCATCGTCAAGCTCAATGGGTGTGGGTGCATCTCTGCCCACTGTGATCTTCGCAGCTCTGAATGTTGCTCTTGTGGCCAAAGTTCCATCCGTAGGACTGGCGGACATCAGCCAGCAGACATAACCTCGTCACAAGTGAGGGGAAGTAAAACCCCTTAGACATCAGAGGTGACCGGAGGAACATTTCATCTCCAATGAGTTTCGCTACATCAAAGTCCTTCTTGGTTACGAAGCACCAAACCAATAGAGCCCGTAAGTTGTTCACATCTGACGTGTTGCCCGTGGGCAATAACCTGCTGCAAATAATGGTGAACCAGCACTTAGCCTCCCATGTGAACGACCTGGAATGAAGGGTCATGTACTCCTGTATCCAGACTGGCCGTCCCCCTAAGCATATTGTCTCAATCAGAGTGTCCCAATCGACCCCTGGGGAGTTGTGGTAATAATTAGTTTCACCAGTGAACGGAGGCAGCTGCAAGACCTGGCGAATCTTCAGTAATGAGGCATCTACCACTTTGCCCTGCACAATAACAGAACGGCACATATGTTCCGGGCAGTTCGCATAGAA
>NW_017700093.1:0-2279 GCF_001879085.1 Nicotiana attenuata | reverse complement strand
CCTCCGTTCCAATTTATGTGAACCTGTTTGACTGGGCACGGAGTTTAAGAAAAAATGAAGACTTTTGGAATTTGTGGTCCTAAACAAGTCAAAAAGGGGCCCAGAGTATTTGTGTGGTTATATAAGCTTCTCATTAAGGGTAGAATTGTAAGTTTAAGCTAAATTGTTTCCAAATTTAGAAAGGGTTTCATTCTTTTTGGAACGGACCAAAAAAGGAAATAGGTTCACATAAACTGGAACGGAGGGAGTACTAATTATAAAAATAATTTTCATACATAGGAATGTTTTAAAAATAGTTATTTATGTAATTTTAAAAATACAACGGACTAATGTCTGGTAAAATAATTCAAAAATGTATGCATGGGCTATAATTGCAAAGTTATTGCAATTATAACCAAAAGGTGCCAATTTGGCCATTTACGGAACAATCTGGTCTTAATAGGACCATAAACAATAAATTATATCAAGAAATGCCTTTGAAATCATTTGTGATGTAATTTTTGTAATCATTTCTTGAAAATAAAATACTGGACAAATTAAAAGTGTGGAAAAATTATGGAAAAAATACAATTGGTGTTAATGCATGATTTTGAAGGCATATATGCAACTAAAAAATATTTTGGAAAAAATTGGGTATCAACATGGGATATAACCAAAAATGAGTTAAGAATCATTACCCAATTGTTGCTTCTGAAAAGCCTTCAAAATCTCGCTTAAGTCCGAGCTCTCTATCTCAAGTTTTGATGAAAAATGGCAAACCCTTGATTTTGAAATGTTTATATCTGCCCAAATAATTCCTTCTTCGTGAACGCGGAATATGCCTCGTGTTCATGAAGCATAAAAATTCCTGCAGTCCAAAGCCTTCTTCGCGAACGCAAGAGACCACTCGCGAACGCAGAAGCTTACATTGCCTGACCCTTCTCAAACGCGTTCGCGTAGGCTAAATGCCTGGTGACTCATCAGAGCAGCTCCTCTACGCGAACGCGAGGTCCCTTTCGCGAACGCGTAGACCTAAGATCTCGGTGCTTCACGAATGCGGTACCTACATCGCGAATACGAAGAACAAAACTCCGCTGGCCTCTCATATACCTTACGCGATGTGAGACCTTTCTCACGAACGCGATGAAAAGAAACCAGCAACAGAACATCAGATTTTTCTGCAATTCCAACAAGTTCAAATCTAGTCCGTTAACCATCCGGAATCCACCCGGGGCCCCCGGGACCTCAACCAAACATACCAGCAAGTCCCAAAATATCATACGAACTTAGTCGAGTCTTTCAAATCACATCAAACAACGCTAAACATGAATCGCACTCCAATTCAAACTTAATGAACTTTGAAACTTCAAACTTCTACAGCCGATGCCGAAACCTATCAAATCACGTCCGATTGACCTCAAATTTTGCACACAAGTCACATTTGACATTATGGACCTACTCCAACTTCTAGAATCAGAATCCAACCCCGATATCAAAAAGTCCACTCCCGGTCAAACTTTCCAAAAATTCAACTTTCGTCATTTCAAGCCTAATTCCACTACAGACCTCTAAATCACAATCCGGACACGCTCCTAAGTCCGAAATCACCCAACGGAGCTAACGGGATCATCAAAACTCCATTTCGGAGTCGTTTACACATAAGTCTACATCCGCATTTTAACTTAAGCTTTCAACCATGAAACTATGTGTCTCAATTCATTCCGTATTCTCTTCGGACCCGAACCGACTACCCCGACAACTCACATAACAGCTATAAAGTATAAATTGAGTAGTAAATGGGGAAATGGGGCTACAATTCTCGAAACGACCGGCCCGATCATTACATTTACTTGACCTTATAAAATATAAATATCAAATCATTAATTTGTAAAGAGCATGACCTACTGGTCATCTTTTGCCGAGGGGACTCAACACTAACACAGCTTGTAGGCATAGCCGGTCTTTTAAAAGGTTGAATTGAAGAAGCAGCAGCTTGTGAAGCAATGTGTGACGATGTTTGATAATGCACATACATAAGTTAATCATTTGAAGGTGCTACAGATGCAAGTTTTCTTATTTGGTGTTTTAGTAATTTCTAAGAATTAATAAATTATTTCAATATTTCGCAACCTTCTGCCTATATGGTAGGTAGGGGTGTTCATGTTTCGGTTTGGATCGATTTTTCCCTAAAAAGAAACCAAACCAAGTAAGTCAGTTTTTCAAATATTAGAACTAAACCAACCAAGTAAGTCGGTTTTTCAAATATTAGAACCAACAACCAATTAAGTCGATTTTCTCGA
>NW_017700092.1:0-2279 GCF_001879085.1 Nicotiana attenuata | reverse complement strand
ATTACATGATATGTCTACAGCCTTATTTTGTAAGCTTTGGTGGAATTTCAGACAAAACCAAGCTTGTGGAGCTCATTCATGAGCCAAAAATACTGTAAAAAGCTTAATCCTATGGTAGTGCCTTGGAGAGATGGGTCACATGTTTGGAGGAAAATGTTAGAGTGCAGAGATCTAATTGAACATCAGATTTTATGGCAACCTAAGATGGGATCAGCTTTATTTTGGTTTGAGAATTGGACAGGATTGGGTGCTTTGTATTTTGTCACTCCACCAGATTTTATATGTGATGAATCCATTCAAAACATATATGATGTGGTAATGCATGGACAATGGAATGAAGAGGTAATCAGAAGGATACTACCAGAAGACTTAGCAGATCATATTTTGCAGAATTTGAAACCTCCAACATTAGACAATGAGATTGATAAGCCAGTATGGATGCTAGAAACCAAAGGGGAATTTTCAGTAAAATCAGCCTGGGAGTATGTGAGCAGAAGAAGTCACCCTTGTAATGCTTATAAAAAGATTTGGGTGAAAGGTCTCCCCTTTAAGATTTCATTTTTTATGTGGAAGCTATGGAGAAACAAATTACCACTGGATGATTTCTTTAGAAGGATAGGATACCTTATGGCCTCAAAATGCTGGTGTTGTGCTGAACCTAAAGAAGAAACAGTGCAGCATCTGTTTTATTCATCAAAACCAGCTGCAATTGTTTGGAAATACTTTTTGGGAAATGCAGGGATAGTTACAGAAGGGATTTCATTGCATCAAGCTGTGATTAAATGTTGGACTGCTGATGTAGTTCCAAGGCTACAACCTATTTTGCAAGCTCTACCATCTGTGATTGCTTGGGAACTATGGAAGAGGAAGAATAGTTTCAAATATGGGGAAGCTGTTACAGTCAGTAGAGTCATATACCAGATTTCTTCTACTATGCAGTTTTTAGTTAAAGTTAGGAAGCCTGGGATCCAGAATATTCCACATAAATGGCCTGATTTACTTAGAATGATGGAGAATTACACACCATTGTTGCAATATTCTAGGGTGCTATGGGAATTTCCTACTGAAGGATGGATAAAAGTGAATACTGATGGAGCTTCAAGAGGTAATCCTGGCAACAGTGCTATTGGCTATGTATTGAGAAATGAAGAGGGGGATATAATATATGCTTGTGGTAAGAGAATAAGGGAATGTACAAACACATATGCAGAAGCAATGGCAATGTTGGAAGCAATGAGATACTGTGTTCAAAATGACTATGTGTTGCTTGAAATAAACACAGACTCAATGCTGCTAAAGAAGATCTTAGAGGGGGAGTGGTCTATTCCATGGAGTGTTGCTGCAGAAGTTGAAGAAATAAAAGAATGGATGAACAGGAGTAATGTCATTATATCTCATACATTTAGGGAAACAAATAGATTAGCTGATCCTCTAGCTAATTATGCCTTAGATTATGGGGATATGGAGGCACACAATTTTTGGGAATTGGATACTCAAGGAAGGAGAATAGTGAATGATGATAAGTCAAGATGTCCATACATAAGAGTAAAAGTTGCAGGAAAGTAGAAGGAGGAGGGACAGCAAGGTGGAGAGCTGGTAGGGCAGAACCTGGAGTTAAGAATCTAGACTGTTATACTCAAATCAAATATGAGGAGAGTATAACAGTATATGTGCAGGAAAGGCATAAGGGAACAGGAGCCAAGAATCAAACTCTGTGGTCAAAATTCTTTTGAAGAAGACCACAGAAAAGTCTTTTTTAAACTAACATTGTTTGTTAGTTTTAGCAGGAACAGGTTTTATACTCATGTTGCATACATTGGTAAGTCATTTATGGGTGGTATTAGCATTTTATGCTCATTCCAAGATGAAATATCAATGTATAACAACATGAGTGGATGGAGGACAAACAATGGAAACACTAACTACTGTAACAAGGCAGTCAAGAACTTGCTCAAAATAAGTACTCATGCAAAATCTACAACAGAAGAGCAGGAACAACCTGAAATCTACAAAACAAAAACTACAATCACATGGAATCAGGCAAAGAAAAAGGAAATACAACAAAATGCTGCAAAATACCAGATCCAATTCTTTTGGGAGGAGGAAATGATGGTTATACAATTTGCAGTAACATCATCATCAAAGGACAAATCATGGAAATGGGCTTTGCTATTGTTCTATTGTGTAATGGAGACCTTATTGGTGGTATTAATGCTTAGCATTCAGTCCAATGGGTTAAAATTACACATAGACTGTAGCATAAGCACATATATCTCCAC
>NW_017700091.1:0-2279 GCF_001879085.1 Nicotiana attenuata | reverse complement strand
ATGATATTCTGGTGTACTCTCACAGCCAGGAGGAGCACGAGCAGCACCTCAGAGTGGTTCTTCAGACTTTGAAGGATAGTCAGTTATATGCTAAGTTCTCGAACTGTGAGTTTTGGTTGAGTTCGGTTGCATTTCTGGGTCACGTTGTATCAGCAGAAGGTATTCAGGTGGACCCGAAGAAGATTGAGGCAGTCAAGAACTGGCCTCGACCAGCATCAGCTACAGAGATTCGGAGTATTCTTGGGGTTAGCGGGTTACTACCGTCGGTTCGCGGAGGGATTTTCATCCATAGCAGCCCCGATGACCAGATTGACCCAGAAGGGTGCCCAGTTCAGGTGGTCAGATGAGTGTGAGGCGAGCTTTCAGAAGCTCAAGACAGCTCTGACTACGGCACCGATATTGGTTTTGCCCACAGGATCAGGACCCTATACAGTTAATTGTGATGCTTCCCGTATTGGGCTTGGTGTGGTATTGATGCAGGATGGCAGAGTCATTGCTTATGCTTCGAGGCAATTGAAGATCCACGAGAAGAATTATCCGGTCCATGATCTAGAGTTGGCAGCCATTGTTCATGCTTTGAAGATTTGGAGGCATTACTTATATGGTGTGACATGTGAGGTGTACACTGATCACAAGAGTCTGCAATACTTGTTCAAGCAGAAGGAGTTGAACTTGAGGCAGCGGAGGTGGTTGGAGCTATTGAAGGATTATGATGTTACTATTTTGTACCACCCGGGGAGAGCCAATGTGGTGGCCGATGCATTGAGTAGGAAGTCCGCCAGCATGGGTAGTCTTGCTTATATTCCGGTCAGCCAGAGACCGCTTGCTTTGGATATTCAGGCCTTGGCCAATCGATTTGTGAGGTTGGACATTTCTGAGCCTAGTAGAGTGTTAGCTTGCACGGTCGCTCGTTCTTCATTGTTGGAGCGTATCCGTGATCGGCAGTTTGATGATCCCCATTTTTGTGTCCTGAGAGACACGATGCAGCGTGGAGGTGCCACGAAGGTGACCTTAGATGATGATGGTGTTTTGAGGTTGCAGGGGCGAATGTGTGTGCCCAATGTCGATGGGATTCGAGAGTTGATCTTAGCGGAGGCCCATAGTTCTCGGTATTCTATTCACCCGGGCGCCGCGAAGATGTACCAGGACTTGCGGCAGCATTATTGGTGGCGTAGGATGAAGAAAGATATCGTTGCATATGTGGCTCGGTGTTTGAACTGTCAGCAGGTCAAGTATGAGCATCAGAGGCCTGGTGGTTTGTTTCAGAGGATTGAGCTTCCCGAGTGGAAGTGGGAGAGGATTACCATGGATTTCGTTACTGGACTTCCGATCACTCGAAAGAAGTTTGATGCTATTGGGTCATTATTGATAGGCTGACCAAGTCAGCACATTTTATTCCGGTTGCAGCCACTTATTCATCGGAGAGGTTAGCTGAGATCTACATCCGAGAGATTGTTCGCCTTCATGGGGTGCCGGCATCTATCATTTCGGACCGGGGTACGCAGTTTACCTCGCGTCTCTGGAGAGCAGTTCAGCAGGAGTTGGGCACCCAGGTTCAATTGAGCACAGCGTTCCACCCTCAGACGGACGGCCAGTCCGAGAGGACTATTCAGATATTGGAGGATATGCTCCGAGCCTGTGTCATCGATTTTGGAGGCTCGTGGGACCAGTTTTTGCCCTTAGCAGAGTTCGCCTACAACAACAGCTACCAGTCCAGCATTCAGATGGCTCCATATGAGGCGTTGCATGGTAGGCGAAGTCGGTCTCCAGTCGAATGGTTTGAGCTGGGAGAGGCTCGGTTATTGGGTACAAATTTAGTTCAGGAGGCCTTCGATAAGGTCAAGATCATTCAGGACAGGCTTCGTTTGGCTCAGTCGCGGCAAAAGAGTTATGCGGATTGTAAGGTTCGAGATGTAGCTTTCATGGTTGGTGAGTGGGTCTTGCTCCGAGTGTCGCCTATGAAGGGCGTGATGAGATTTGGGAAGAAGGGCAAGCTTAGCCCTAGGTTCATTGGGCCATTTGAGATTCTCGATCGTGTGGGAGAGGTGACTTACAGACTTGCCTTGCCGCCCAGCTTGTCAGCCGTGCATCCAATGTTTCATGTGTCCATGCTTCGGAGGTATCACGGCGATCCAGCCCACGTGTTAGATTTCAGCACTGTCCAGTTGGACAAAGATCTGTCTTACGAGGAGGAGCCGGTAGCTATTCTAGACCGGCAGGTTCGACAGTTGAGGTCGAAGAGTTTTCCTTCAGTGCGTGTCCAGTGGCGAGGTCAGCCT
>NW_017700090.1:0-2280 GCF_001879085.1 Nicotiana attenuata | reverse complement strand
GGTAGTTTATTCATAGTAGTTATAAAAATCAAAAACCAAGAATGTTTGAAGTGACATTAGGAGTACAAACACATCTCTAGACTAGACAGAAAATCCAACTCCACTACTAGCTCCCTGTGGAAATCGATCCCGACTACTATCCGGGTAAAAGCTATTGCGACCCACTCTTCCTACCTTGGTGTAGTGTCGAGTTGGCAGCGATCAACTTTTTGGCGTCGTTGTCGGGGAGCTTACGGTGTTGACTATCTGTTTAGCTCGTTTTGTGTTTTGCTTCTCTTTCCTTCTTGTTACTAATTTTGTTTGTGTCGATCATTCAGGTACTATGGCTTTAAATGCTAATAACCCTATTGGCAATGCCATGGCGAGGGAGGAGGTAGAAGATATTGATCATGACGAGGTTCCCGTACCTCAAGCTCCACGTAGAGGCCGCCAGGCCAATGACAACAATCCTATTCCAGACCCTCCTCCGCCACCGCCAAGAGCAGTCCCAAGAGTTCTCCCAAATCAAGGGTATGCGAGTTCCATTGTTCCTCCCCGAATCCGGGCGGGGAACTTTCAAATCACTAATGTCATGTTAACCTTGCTCGAGCAACGAGGATATTTTACGGGCGCCTCCGATAAAAATGCATACAAGCACTTGAAGGGGTTCGTAGATACATGCTGGGGCAGCAAACAAACAAATGTGTTAGAGGATGCATTGAGATTGAGGCTTTTCCCGTTTTCTCTTCGGGGTAAAGCGTTGGATTGGTTAGAAAGGCTCCCAAATCATTCTATCACCACATGGGATGAATTGGCGGACAAATTTATTGCCAAGTTCTTTTCTCCAAGTCATATGGCGGCTCTTCGGGATGAGATTCTAGCTTTCAAGAAAATGCCAACGGAACCTTTGCACGAAATATGGGAAAGATATAGAACAATGGTGAAGGAGTGCCCTAATAACGACATGACCGAGGCAATGATACAACAAACTTTTTATCGGGGCATCAACACCACGAATCAGTGCATTGTGAACCAATTGGCCGGAGGGAACTTTATGAAACTTTCTTACCAAGAGGCATGTGAAGTACTTGATGAAATGGCCGACACCTCTTCGGCATGGCAAAGCCGAGCGAATGTGCCCCAAGGTGACCCCACGGTCATCCATTTGCACAAGGAATTGAACGATCATGGCCAAGCTATTGCCGAGCTTACAACAACTATGAATCAATTGGCGAAGGCGCAATTGCAACAAGTCTAAAACCCGCGCCAAGTCAATGCAATGGAAGGTGATTCTATGTTAAAAAGGAGGCAAGTAGGGCAACAACAACCTCAAGGTAATTGTGAGAAATTTGACAACAACAATGATGGTGGTGGTTATTCGAATGAGTGCTATGATGATCAAAGCGAGGAATGTCAATATGTCAATAACTACCAAGAGAATAGAGGAAATCAAGGGAATCAACAGTGGCACCCCAAGGAAATTGGGGCAATCAACAAGGTGGTGGTAATTGGAATAATAACAACCAACAACAAGGTGACGGAAATTGGAACAACAACAATTGGGGTAACCAAGGTAAAAATCAAGGCAATTGGAACGGGAACAATAATAATTGGAATAACAACAATGGTTAAGGCGGGTGGAATAACAATGGAAATCAAGGCAACCGGGGGCAAGGTTTTCAAAGGCCCCCGATGTATCAACAACCGAACAATCTGCCTCCGTTTCAATATCAAGGGTCTAGTTCTTCGGGTAGTGATATGGGAAGAATAGAAATGATGTTCGAACAAATGATGAAGAAGAACCAAGACTCCGATGCTCAATTGGCTTCCCACAATACCTTTATTCAGAATTTGGAGGTGCAATTAGGCCAAATCTCTCAATCGTTGAATACTCGACCTAAGGGTGCTCTACCAAGTGACACGGTAGTGAACCCGAAGGGAGGTAACAATCATGTGATGGCGGTTACAACAAGAAGTGGGAGAGGCGGTGATGTGCATGCCTCGAAAGAAAATCAAGTTGTGGATGATAATGTTGGGTTCCAAGAAGATGTGGGTCCTTTGATTGTTAAAGATATGGTTGAACCAAATGTGAACAATGAGGTGAGGATAGATATTGATGAGGCCGAGGTGGAAACTCAAGAAGCCGTGAACCCGTCTAGGGAGCACATAATCGACATACCGGAGCCGGTGGTGCCAAAAGCCAAGGCACCTTTGCCTAGACCACCTCCATCTTATCCTCAGCGGTTAGCAAAGCAAAAGAGTGACAATCAGTTCAAAAAAATTCATAGATATTATGAAAAG
>NW_017700089.1:0-2280 GCF_001879085.1 Nicotiana attenuata | reverse complement strand
GTGATTTTCGATATTTTTCGAGTCTTTTCGATTGGGTTATGTTTCCTTAGCATATTGTGATGTATTCGCTCTAATTTTGGTTAGATTCGGCGCGCGTGGAGGCCGATTAGAAGGGAAAAGGCGTCGCGGGTTTGAGATTTCACCGGTTCGAGGTGAGTAATACTTGTAAATGATATCATGAGGGTTTGAAACCCCGGATTTGCACATCATAGTGCTGTATTGTGGTGACTTGCACGCCAGGTATAAGCGTGGGGTAGAGCACCGTTGGGGATTGTGACTTGGTCCGTCCCGGTTGTTGGTTTTATTGCGTAATTGAGTGAAACTATTTGTTGTTATCATTATTTGGTTTGATTGCTATGTTTGGGCTTCGTGCCGATTGTTTGAATCCTTCAGGGATTGATATCACTGTTTTTGCATTACTTTGTATATTATTTTATCTCGGTCCAAGGTTTTACATACTGTTTTGCAAACTTAGCTATCTTTCTATGATTTGAAAACTTAAATGATATTTTGCTGACGTTTTGAGTTGAGACTGTTATTTTACTATTTCCCAAGGGGCTTATGTGCATTTCTGGACTGAGGATGGATCGGGCTGCACGCCGCAGCGGTGTGATATTGATATTGCGCTTGGGCTGTAGGAGCCCCTCCGGAGTCTGAACCCCCACAGTGAGCGCGGGTACCCAGATGGATCGGGCTGCACGCCGCAGCGGTCATATGCATTGCATTGCATTCATGTATTGGTTCCTGTTTGTACTACGTGTCATGACATTCAGCACTCTCATATCATTGGCATCCATGCTACTTCTTGTACTGCTTACCAGACGCCCTGGTGTTAATTGTTTGTGGAGTGCTGTGCCCGAGGGGTTGACTTATGTGCGGACTTGCACTATCTGATTACGCATTCATTTGTTTGACTGTTGGAAAAGGATGTTTTCAAAAGAGGTTTTAAACTGAGCCAGATATTTTCTAAAGGATTTTCACGGTTTTACTATTTTCTCAAAGAGTGGTACTGTCCTATATAGCATGATGGAGTGCTCTTACGTGATTTCTTATCTCTCAGTTATTATTTACTCTTATTACTCACTGAGTTGGAAGTACTCACTTTATTCCCTGCACCTCGCGTGCAGTTGCAGGTATTGTTCACCCGGTAGCGAGTTATTAGCTGATTGAAGGTATGGCTATGGTAGCTGAGTAAGGTGACTGCCAGCGTTCGCGGTACCGGATGTTGTCTTTAATTTCCAGGATTTTTCCTTATATATTATTATTGGCCCTGTAGTTGTGTTCAGGTTTCTTTAGATGCTCGTGACTTGTGACACCCCGGTCGGGTTGTGTTGGGTTGTACATACTGGTTATTATTGTCGTTAAGCTATATTCACCTATTCGTTTATGTTTAATAAATGTTAAAGAGACGATTTGGGTTAGTTGGCTGGCCTTGTCTTCACGAGAGGCGCCATCACGACCGGGTTTGGAAATTGGGTCGTGACAAGTTGGTATCAGAGCCTAGGTTACTAGGTCTCACGAGTCATGAGCAGGTTTAGTAGAGTCTCGCGGATCGGTATGGAGACGTCTGTATTTATCCTCGAGAGGCTGCAGAACCTTTAGGAAAACTTCACTTTCTTGGAATTCTTATCGTGCGTACTTGATTCAGCTTGAGATATAACTCTTGAAATTTCTTCCACACTTCTGTATGCGCACGCGAGCGCTCAGTTCTGTATGTGCCTTGATGGCTAGTGATTCCCCGATCAAGGGGCGAGATGTAATCTCCGTGAGTTTGATGTTGGGCCAGTCTGGAGGACTTGAGGCCGGATCTTTGCCTATGGCTTAAGCACTGAGGTGCTGATTGTGTGAGCAAGTGTTTTGAACTTATATGTTCAGTATTGTCCTTATTAGCCGGAATGGCGGTTGGATATCCATGTGATGAGTATGTTAGTACTGCGAGATGTATCCATGTGATCTTGGTAGTGACGAAGGAGTCTGCTGAATAATAGATGAGTTGTTAAGTGTTCGATTCCTGTTGTGATTTGATGTGTAGTCCGAGTTATGGGCGCGTGAAGAATATTTTCGTGTCTCCTAGCTGGGGAGTGAAGTGCATTACGTGTGGCGGTATGAGTTCAGACTCAGGAAGACTAAATGACTGTGTTATGTGTATGTCGATGGAAGGTGTGCTGAAATACTAAATTGAGGTGAAGCAGGTGGGTTATCTCCTGCGGAGTGTTCTTAAGTGGCATGGTCCCTATGTGTATGCTAGAAAGATCTCAGGTGTAATTGAAGAGTACGTGT
>NW_017700088.1:0-2280 GCF_001879085.1 Nicotiana attenuata | reverse complement strand
GATCATCTTGGAGGAGGATGCAAGGCCATCTCTTGAACATCAAAGGAGACTCAACGAGGCAATGCAAGAAGTGGTAAAGAAAGAGGTTATCAAGTGGCTTGACGCCGGTGTGGTTTATCCAATTTCTGACAGTTCGTGGACTTCTCCAGTCCAATGTGTGCCAAAGAAAGGAGGGATGACGGTGGTGCCCAATGACAACAATGAGCTTATTCCCACTCGAACCATTACCGGGTGGAGAGTTTGTATGGACTACCGGAAGCTCAACAAAGTGACCCGCAAGGATCATTTTCCCTTGCCATTCCTCGACCAAATGCTTGATCGTCTCGCGGGGAGAGCATTCTATTGTTTCTTGGATGGGTACTCGGGCTACAATCAAATTTTAATAGCCCCGGAGGACCAAGAGAAGACTAATTTTACATGCCCCTATGGAACATTTGCTTTCTCCCGGATGCCGTTCGGCTTGTGCAATGCTCCGGCGACCTTCCAACGATGCATGATGGCTATTTTCACCGATATGGTGGAAGACATATTGGAGGTCTTTATGGACGACATTAGTGTGGTTGGTGACTCTTTTGATGCATGTTTGGTGAATCTGGATAGAGTTTTGGCTCGCTGTGAAGAAACTAACCTAGTTCTCAATTGGGAGAAATGCCATTTTATGGTGGAAGAAGGAGTAGTGCTGGGCCACAAGATTTCAAAAAATGGGATTGAGGTTGATAAGGCAAAAATCGAGGTGATTTCTAGACTCCCTCCCCCTACTTCTGTCAAAGGGGTGAGGAGTTTTCTTGGTCACGCCGGGTTCTACCGGTGGTTTGTCAAAGACTTCTCGAGGGTTGTGAATCCATTGTGCAAGCTACTAGAGAAAGATGCCAAGTTCGTTTTTGATGAAAAATGCATGGAGGCTTTTGAGCTCTTAAAACACAAGTTGACCACTACCCCTATCATAACCGCGCCTAATTGGAGTTTGCCCTTTGAATTGATGTGTGATGCTAGTGATGTTGCAATGGGGGCGGTGTTGGGTCAACGGGTTAACAAAATGTTCCATCCCGTGTATTATGCAAGTAAGACTATGAATGAGGCTCAACGGAACTACACGGTGACGGAGAAGGAGCTATTAGCCATTGTATTTTCCATGGAGAAATTTCGGCCCTACCTTATGGGGGCCAAGGTGATTGTGCACACAGACCATGCAGCCCTTCGATATCTAATGACCAAAAAGGATTCCAAAGCAAGATTGATGAGATGGGTGTTGCTACTTCAAGAATTTGACTTAGAGATATTGGATCGAAAGGGAAGTGAGAACCAAGTTGCGGAACATTTGTCCCGGCTAGAGGAAGAAGGGAGGCCATGTGACGGTCTCGTGATAAATGATGCATTCCCCGACGAGCAACTTCTCTCAGTGTCAATGAGTGACATGCCATGGTTTGCGGACATCGCCAACTTCATTGTGACTGGAACTGCCCCGTCTGAGCTCTCTTCCAACCAAAAGAAGAAACTCAAACGGGAGAGTTTGGATTTTTATTGGGATGATCCGTACTTGTTCAAAATTTGCACGGATGGAGTAATAAGAAGATGTGTCCCGGAAGGTGAACAGTTGAGCATATTGGAGGCCTGTCACTCCTCTCCCTATGGTGGCCATCACGGAGGGGTGAGGACGGCTTCAAAGGTTTTGAGTTGCGGTTTCTATTGGCCAACGTTGTTTAAAGATGCTAGTGATTTGGTGAAGAGATGTGATGCATGCCAAAGGGCCGGCGGAATTTCAAAAAGGGATGAGATGCCTCTCAACACGATTCTCGAGGTGGATATTTTTTATGTTTGGGGCATCGATTTCATGGGTCCGTTCGTGAGCTCTTGTGGTAACACTTATATTCTCGTGGCAGTGGATTATGTCTCAAAGTGGGTGGAAGCCGTGGCTTTACCCAACAATGAAGCCCGAAGTGTAGTAGCATTCTTGAAAAAGAGTATCTTCACAAGGTTTGGTACCCCTTGTGCTATCATTAGTGATGGAGGGTCTCACTTTTGCAACAAGGCTTTTGATTCATTGCTTGCTAAGTATGGTGTAACTCACAAAGTGACCACTCCCTATCATCCTCAAGCCAATGGTCAAGTGGAAGTGTCCAACAGAGAAATAAAGAGTATCTTGTCCAAGACGGTAAATGCTAATAGGACCGATTGGTCGAAAAAATTGGATGATGCTCTTTGGGCTTATCGGACGGCTTACAAGACCCCAATTGGTATGTCTCCGTATCGGTTGGTGTTTGGTAAAGCTTGTCATCTTCC
>NW_017700087.1:0-2280 GCF_001879085.1 Nicotiana attenuata | reverse complement strand
GATAGAAGAAATATAAGTAGAGAAAGGAAGAGGGAAAAGAAAAAGATACATAGGAGAGAGAGAGAGAGAGAGAGAGAGAGAGAGAGAGAGAGAGAGGTGGGGGGTTATAGAAAGAGAGAATAAAATAGGAAGTAGATTTTTTTATAATTGGCTATACAATGCATATTTTTTGGGGCTGCCTTTGCCAAAATAATTTATGGCCAATAATTTCTAAACTCCTCTTGTAAGTTGTTACCTGGTGTCAATTTTATTTTTTATATGGTGTTGGGCAATCAACACTTCTTGAGCTAACTTTTGAGATTGAGTTAGGCCCAAGGTACATTCTTTATCATATATTTACTATCCAGATACTTTATCAATTATTATAAGCATTTGTCCCTATTTTGTTTTCAGTAAACTAATAGTTCCATCTGTCAAGAGGGGCTGGCCCGGCCTAACTCAATCCACGCGGCCTTTGGCATTTGATGGGCTGGGCTGGGCGGGTCCACTGTTTGATGGACCTTAAAATTGTCAGTCCAACCCTACATGGGTCACGGGCCCCACAGGTCGGCCACCTTTCTAAAATTTATTTTTTATATTTTTTAAATTTGAGTTTTAACCTAAAACTTAATAACTAACTTCGACCCACAGGTCAAAGGGCATTTTATTAGGTACAAAGCTTCTGCAAAACTTAATAACTTCTAACATTGCTCCAATCAATTTTCAACAGCTTCTGGGTTACAAGCAAACAAAGGGAAAAGTTCAATTTACTTTGGAGGAATGGGACAACAAGAACAAGAACAGATACTGCAGGAATCAGGATTTACAAAAGGTGAACTGCTATTTAAGTACTTAGGAGTGCCACTCTCAACTAGGAAGCTGACAATGATACAATGGAAACCAATTATTGACAAAATTGTGGCAAAATTTACTTCATGGACAGCAAGAAAATTGTCATACGCAGGAAGGAGTCAATTGATAAACAGTGTCTTATTTGGAGTTCAATCATACTGGGCTCAAGTGTTCATCTTACCAGCAAAAGTAATGAAAGCAGTGGAAAGCTTCTGCAGAAGCTATCTTTGGACTGGTAACAATACTATTTCAAAAAAGGCATTGATCAGTTGGGATAGGGTATGCAGCCCAAAGAGCAGTGGTGGATGGAATATCATAAATATGAAGCTGTGGAATAAAGCTGCCATAGGCAAGCTTTACTGGAATGTGGCACAGAAGGAAGATAGAATGTGGATAAAGTGGATACATGGATACTATATAAAAGGGCAGCAGATGGAACAGGTTAAAGTACTAACACAGGCAAGCTGGATGGTGAGGAAAATACTTGAAGCAAGGCATATCATAAAAGAAAACAATGTGCAGATAAGTAAGGGAAAAGGGATCATAAAGCAGATATACCTGAAGTTGTTGGAAGATCAACCTAGAGTCATGTGGAAATGTCTGATGTTTGGCAATGCTGCAAGGCCAAAAGCAAAGTTCACTTTATGGTTACAACTGCAGAACAGACAACTTATAGTGGAAAGATTAAAGAAATGGGGGATTCAGGGAGAAGACAAATGCATCTTATGCCAGGGACAAGAAGAAACAAGAGATTACATGTATGTAGAGTGTAGCTACACAAGGGAGGTACTAAAGAGAGTGATGCACTGGGCACAGAAACTAAGCCTAACAGGAACTAACTGGGAGCAACATGTGCAAGAAGTGATTAGAAGAGCTAAAGGGAGATCAAGAGAAGCACAACTATTCAAAATGCTATACACAGAAATGGTACATAATATATGGATATAGAGAAATCAGAGAATTTTTGAAAAGAAAAATAAGAGCTGGGAGAAGATAGCGAAGGAGACAGTGTATGTTTGTTGCGCACGAGCTCCTCCTAGTATAGCTGAATTAGTGCAGGGATATAGATTTTAAAAGCTAGATAGGAAGAGCATGAGATTGTAGTGTACATATGATAGTTATGCTGTGATAGCTAACTATGGAGCTTTGTAAATATTACTGGTGATTAATATAAAGGTTAATTACCAAAAAAAACATTGCTCCAATAGATTGCTATAAAGTACAAAAAATGAGGACAATATTTATTTAGTAAAAGTCAATACTCAAAACATTTTCATGGCGCTCATAGCATATCTAACACCAATAAATCATTTTCATCAAGCACATTTGAATCCTCTTGTGAAACAGAGATGTCTTAACATTTCTATTTTTAATCTAAATCTATAATTGTATAAAGTATTAGTTTAGCATTAAAAAACTATTTTAAAAATTTTAAAGTAATAAAAAAAT
>NW_017700086.1:0-2280 GCF_001879085.1 Nicotiana attenuata | reverse complement strand
ATGGAAATGGTATTGATGGCTATGGAAGTTCATGTAAATTGTTGTTGTTGTTCCTTGAGGGTCATTGTTGTTGTTTCTTGAGGATTGTTGTTGTTATTCTTTGTGAATTGTTGTTGTTGTTGTGTTGTTTGTGAATTGTTATTGTTTGGTGGGATCGGGTTGCGCGCCGCAACACGAAGAAATAAGGTGTGGGTTGTGGTGATAAGGGTGGCCGAGGTAATAAGGGTGGCCGAGGTAATAAGGTTGGAAAGCGATCGAAATCGCTATTGAAATGAACTATGAACAAATTGTGAAATTATTGATGTGGAAATGTGGAAGGGGAATCAGGAGAGATTGTAAACTTGTTGGTTTGATTTCTCTTTGTGGATTTGATTGTTGTTTCCATTACAATTACATGCTTGTTTGTGGAGGAGAGATTGTATACCTGTTGGCTTAATTGTTCCCTCCTTGTGGATTTGATTGTCGCTCTTATTACTGCTACTTACTTGCTTATGGTTCGAGTTTACTTGGAGCAAAGTTTGTTCATACATACCAGTACAATTCAAATGTACTGACGTCCCTTTTGCTGGGGGCGCTACATTCGTGTTATGATTGTAGGTGAATCCGTAGCAGGTACTCCAGTCCACCGATCGTAGCTCCCCTTCGTCCTCCATCAGCTTTTTGGTGAGCCCCTTTCCTCTTGGGGCCCTGCGTGGCTCAGGCTTGTTTTCGGAGTTTTGTTTTTGATTTGTGTAAGGTATAGCCGGAGCCTTGTTACCGGCAAATACTATATTATCCTGTTGTACTTTTAGAGGCTCCGTAGATAGTAGATGTGGGTTAGAAACTTGTGTAAATCCGTGTTTTCATACGTTGGTAACGAGTTGGTGATTTCACTACTATTATGTAAGTATGTATGTGTTTTGTAAATTAAAAAGTGTTCTTAATTATTTATTTGGAAAATCCTTGGAATAATTGAGTAAGGAAAACGTGGGGTAACATGTGGGTTAGGAAAGGCATCCAGGTTCGCTTGGCTGGGGCTACCCGGTCGGGCGCCGGTCATGTCCCTCGAATTTGGGGCGTGGCAGAACCTACCCCTCAGCAGCTTCCCACTTCCCCCTATTTTGCTCACACTCTCTTCTATTTTAGTAAATTCCTCTCCCCAAACAACCATTGCACCAGTTTCTTTTGTTCAACCAACAGGAGTGGGTGAAGAATCAACCACTCTTTTACCCTTTCCCCTCACAGCACTCCTAGCACCCTTGCTCTCTTTTTCCTTTTTTTTTTTTATTTTTACCACCAACTTCTCCAGATTCTGTAGTCTCAACACCTGCTATTGATCCTACCAGTACAAATCTATTCTCTAAATTTGCAGCAACTTCAAAAATTATCTCAGGAGTAACTTTAGAATCAGAAGATACATGTTCAGTTTCAGAATACCTACTTTCTTCCCCCTTAGTAGCAGACTTCAATGAATCTTCAGATTTCTAGGATTCTTCTTCCCTACCTTCTTTCAATTGCTTGTTTATTTTCTTGATCTCCTCTCCTTCAGCAAAAATCTTACGAGCCATCATCTTTACTCTACTTTTCTTAGAGATTGGTGTGATTGAAGCAGTGGTAGAAGGTGTGCAAGTGGTTTCCTGTAGTGGTGATGAAGGATTTTCTGAAGTGTTCTGGGCTAGGGTATGGAAGAGAAGAGGATTATATTGTGTTTGGCAGATGAAAGAAGAATGAGAGTTTTTTAACCGCTTGAGAGAAATGAAGTAAGGAATACATTAAAGCTGATCAATATACAAAGGAATAATTGATGGGGTAACTACAGCTTTTCAGACTCATAGAAGTTTTAATCAAACTGAAATTCAGCTTTGAAGAGACATTGGAGTGTATCCCTAGCATCTAGGTACTTCCATTTGGTTGGGACTCTTTTGAACGGGACTGGTTCACTTGTTACGGATATGTCCAAAAGGAGTTTGGTATTGGTATGACTCTGCTCATGATCCAAATATAGTTATTTCAAATTATGCAAAGTGTAGAAAATATACCGTGTTATCTTGATGAACCAGGTTCTTCACTGATAATTCTCTTGTGTGAGTCTAAATTTTCCAAAATAGAGAAAATATCATTAGAGATTAATGAGTCATTTTAACACATGGCACAAGAGTATACTATGAAAAGTATGAGACTGAACAAGATTTAATCTAATTATACACAATTTACAGACTTTCTAACCAATTTTTGTTTTTCAATCTTTTTTTTGGTTTAACCTTGAACTGGTCCTTTTAGGTGATCTTAATCATCCCTAAT
>NW_017700085.1:0-2280 GCF_001879085.1 Nicotiana attenuata | reverse complement strand
AAGAAACCTCGACGGTCCTGATTGAATGAGCCCAAAACGACGTCGTTTTATGATCTGGGGGGGCTGGACCGGGTGAGATTTTGGGTTTGGGCTGGGTTGAGACTAGGTTGGCTTCATTTGGGCTACTGATTTAAACAGAAACTGGCCCAAAACATGGGTCCTTATTAAGACCTTTTAATTTCTTTAATTTTTCTTTTTTTCAATTTTTTCTCTTTTTTTCAATTTCATTTCATTTTCATTTCATTTTCGGATTTTTGTTAAATACAAAATAAAAATGAAAAGACCTGATTTAGTTCTACAACTAAACTAATTAATTAAAACCCAATTTGAGAATTAAAAGTAAAAAATGCAAAAGGACTATTTTTGTTATTTACTCTTATTTCTTGTAATGTTAATTAACTAGTAAACCCAAAAATATTAAAATGGGGTCCTAAATGCAAATTGTATTTTTATGAATTCTATCAACTAAAAATGCACACAAAAATGCAAACAATCACAAGAATTATGCAATTAATCCTAAAAAAAATCAAACAAATAAAGAAAAATCCTAATTTTAAGAATTCTATAGGAGTAATTTAAGCGAGGCAAAAATCACGTGCTCACACCTATAGACTTTTATTTGGCACCCACATTACAAGCCTATACCCTTTTTGTTCTTAATTGACATTGTTTTGATCCTTTTTCCTCTTGAAGCACTTTAATTGTGAGATGAGCGCTAAAAGAAGTAAGAAGGAACTAAGCGTGGGGTGGCTTTTGAGTGGAACCAATAAAAGGAAGAAAGGTGCACTTGTTTTGTAAAATAATACACCATTAGCAGAAATTGAAAAAAAAAAGATAAATCTGAAGAAAAAAAAATAGAGATGAATACATTGTTGTCTTGTTCTTGCTAGTGGGTATGAATTAGTGTAGTGCTTAAAGAAGAAGGGAGCATTTTTGGGGTGATGTTGTTTGTGAAAATGGAAGTTGGGATTGAAGAATTTGCGCTTAAAGTTTATCATGTGGTGTGTTAAAGTGCTTAGGAGGGTTAGTCGCTATTCCTAAATATATCCTACCCGTCCCTTAGCCCACATTACAACCATGAAAAAGTCCTAATTGAACTTAGATCGAGCGAGCCTACATTAGTAGAGATTTACATTATGGGCAAGCCTATGGTACCAATTGCATGCATGTGACTTCTTTTGTGAGGGTGAGCGATATTTTCTTTTGATATATATGAGTCCTTAAAATATATTTAATCATGAGATTTGATTGTGTGGGTTCAACGTATCTCTTGTTCTTGTTGTGAGGGCACATGGCTTCATGAGGGATAGGTAACGTTATTAGACTTCTCTACGACATTGGGTGTTCAAGCCAAGAGTGAATTATGACATTGAGTCGATTTTTGAGGCTAGGATTGTTGTGAGCATGTTGTCTTTGTTGTAAATAATTTTTAAGAATAGCATAAGTAAAGGGAAGTGTATGATGATTGCATATGCTAGAGTTTAATTGTTGCTATCAACCATGGTCATTGTTGTAGTGTGCTCCAAATGTGTTAAGATGCTAAGTGCTCATAGATAGAGTAAATTTTTGGTTAACTCGAGAACGAGCAACGTTTAAGTGTGGGGTGTTGATGATAGGCTATAATTACGTATTTTAGTCGATTATTACACTCTAATTTACTGCACTTTAATTGAGTTTGAGCTTTAATCGCTAGTGTTTTGCACTAACTGTGTGTTTTATGCCTTGTAGGAGTGATTCCG
Organism: Nicotiana attenuata; assembly: GCF_001879085.1. NCBI lineage: Eukaryota > Viridiplantae > Streptophyta > Magnoliopsida > Solanales > Solanaceae > Nicotiana > Nicotiana attenuata. The sequence goes on along the minus strand of NW_017700085.1, from coordinate 541 downwards.
AGCTATATAGATATTATGGAATGAATTCAAGTGATTTGGAGCTTTAAAGTTTGAGTAAAAGTTCAACGGAATTAAGCTGGGATCGTGTTGGGGGGTCAACGGATGATAGTTAGAGCAAACGAAGACTTCAGTAGGCAGATTGTGCACTGTCTAGTAAAATAGATATAACTTTTTGCTCAGAACTCCATTTTGGCTCCACAATATATGGTTGGAAAGCTAACGCAAAGGGATACAATTTTCATGTTTTACGTTTTTCCAAATTAGGAACGAAACAGTGTGAAAAACGCGCGAAAAACGCGCGAAGTCGCGCGCGTTAAAGGCTGAGGCAGAATAGTGCGCGAAGAGACGCGCGAGCTCGCGCTAGTCACCCGGGAAAAGTGTCCTTTTTCACATTGGAGAAGGTATAATTGTTTGGGCCCAACCCTACTTGGTATATATACATGAGAGAACGTTTTTAGAGTAATTTTTGACAAAGGACAAGCACAGAGCCGCCGTGGAGGCCGGGTTTCATCTTTTCTTCCACCAACTTAGTCTTTTTATG
>NW_017700084.1:0-2281 GCF_001879085.1 Nicotiana attenuata | reverse complement strand
AGATTTCCAACTAGTTACCTCATAAATAACAATTACCAATTCGACAATTTGACAATTAGGACTCACGGTCGTGCTCGACACCAATGTATAGATACTCGTCACCATGCCTATACACCGTACTCGACAAATAGCAATTAACAGATAAGACTCTACTCCTATTCCCTCAAGCTAGGGTTAGACCAAACACTTACCTCGAATGCTCCAAACTCAACTCAAGCCTCTAGTATAGCTTTACCCCTCGAATTCGGCTCCAACTCGGGCAAATCTATGAAATAATGACTTTACAATATTAATAATAGCTAAACAAACTAAACCCAATGCCTAAATATGAATTTCTAAGCTTTCTCCCAAAAATTCCAAAATCGACCCCGGGCCCGCTTGGTCAAAACCCGAGGTTCGAACCAATTCCATGTCACCCATTCCCCCACGAGCCCGAATATACAATTTGTTTTCAAATTCGACCCCAAAACGAGGTCTAAATCAAAGAAAATTGAAAAGCCCTAGTTCTACCCATTTCCCCCAATTTACACCTTAAATTACATGATTTATGCCTTGGAGTTTGATTAATAATGATGGAAAATGAAGAGAACAAGTTGGAATTTACTAACCCAAGTGGTCTTGAAGAAAGGAGGCTTCAATGGACGTCTAAGTGCTTGGAGAAGAAGGGAGTTCGTGTATTTTTGAAGGAATCCCGTAGCTACTGTTTCTGAAAATTAACATTTAACTGGGCAAAATTTGCCCTTCGCGTTCGCGGGAAGGGAGCCGCGTTTGCGAAGGGTTGACCTAACTGAGCATCGCGTTCGTGATTGGGAGGACGCGAACGCGAAGAGAAAAAGCTGGGGTCCAGGATTTAGGTCTATGCGAACGCGTGAAGGCCCACGCGAACGCGATGAAGAAGGCTACAAGGCTACGCGTTCGCGAACATGTGAATGCGAACGCGAAGAGGAAATTACTGGGGTCCCAAGCTTGGCTTATGCGAACCCGTGAAGAGATACGCGATCGCGAAGGAAGAAAATCAAAGGCATCGCGAACGCGGGTGATGCTCCGCGATCGCGAAGAAGGTTTTTCTGCAACAACTGGAGCCTATTTTTCTGCAACTTTTTCTAAGTTCAAAACCACCCCGAACACCTCCGAAAATACTCCCGAGCCCCCGGGGCTCCTAACCAATCACACACACTGACTCAACAACATCCTACGAACTCAACCGTGCGATCAAATCGCCAAAATAACATCAAAACCGATGAATCAAGCCTCAAAACCAATAGTTTTTCTTCAAACTTCATAGATTTTCAAATTTAGAACTTATAGTCCGAAACACGTCAAACGACGTCCGATTTCAACCAAATTTCATAGAAATATCTTAAATCACATATAAGACCTGTACCGGGCGCCGGAACCAAAATACGGGCCCGATACCAACACGTTCTAATCGATTTTCATTTCAATTTTCCTTAATAATTTCAGAAAAACAATTTTACTCAAAAATTCAGTTCTCGGGCTTGGGACCTCGGAATTTGATTCCGGGCATACGCCCGAGTCCCATATTTTTCTACGGACCCTCCGGGACCGTCAAATCACGGGGCCGGGTCCGTTTACCCAAAATGTTGACCAGAGTCAAATTTATTCATTTTAATATCAAAACTTAGCATTTTTCACGGAATTTCATATTTAAGCTTTCCGGCTACGCGCTCGGACTACGCATGCAAATCGAGGCAACCCTAAATGAGGTTTTGAAGGCCTCGGAAGCACAGAATGAATAAGAAAACAAGTGATGACCCCTTTGGGTCGTCACATCACCAAATGTCTCTATTTTCTCCTCCACTACCAAAAAAAAAAATCTTAATAAAATAAGGCAAATGAAAACTTATGAACGACAAGAACACTTGCACCTCAAATCAAATCTAGGTTAATTAGAATCATCAATCTCCCATTACATTTCGCTCCATTTTAGCTCATTTCATTTTTGATTTTCAATAATTTGAGGTACCTTTAATATTAGTGTTGGTTATTGGATCCGGGTATCGGGTCGTTCCATAAGGACTGGCCCAACCCATTTGGAAAAGAAAGAACTTTAGAAGAGATAAGGTTTAAAATAAGGAATTTTTACCTCCTATAGCAAAGGTTAACACCTTATTTATTTTAAATAAACACCATTTAAAAAAATTATATTCTATAGATACCTTTTAAGGTTTATAGCAAAATATTTAATTTTGGTTACCTCCTAACCCTAAGCCACTAAATACGCTAATCAGTTACACTATTTTCTTTCTCTCTCTACTTT
>NW_017700083.1:0-2281 GCF_001879085.1 Nicotiana attenuata | reverse complement strand
GAAAGAAATACATAAGGCTCAAAGGGGGTAACAAAGGATAAAGTGTTTAGATAGCAGAACAAAATGCCTTCGTCATTCCAATCTTCAAAACATGTCAAGTACAAACAAATGCAATTAAGCAAAACAGGGAAAACATTCGTAACATCTTGATTATATCAGACTTGATAACCATATCCGCACATTTGCCTCCTACATCTGTTGAATACAAAGCACCATTGGACAACACTCTCACTTTCCTTACCATGAACGGCCCCTGACAATTGGGCAAACTTGCCTTTGGCTTCAACCTGATGCGGCAGGATGTGTTTCAATAGTATTTCTTTATGTTCTATCTGACCCAGTTTCACACAATTTGGGCTCGAAGAGATTTCAAAATCCCTCGATTGTCCTTACATCTTTAACATTGTTTTATTGCTTCTGACTTTTAAAACCAGGCTGAGAATTATGCGTGCATGTCATGTCACCAGAACCAGCATGAAAAGAATTGCAAAAGGAGAAAGGAACCAGATAAAATGACTAGAAATGGCGGGAAATAAAGAATTGCATTAGACTGATGGTGAAATGGTTCAAACAACGAAACAAGCGAACTAGACTAGAGTTACAACCCTTGAACAAACCTAAACAACACTACACAAGCTACTACGACGAGACGAACAAGACAAAGTGAAAGGATAGAAGGGTTTGAGTCACAAGACAATATCCGGATTACAACCCTGAAATAACCCGGACAACAGGAATGACAACAAAATAAACCACCAAAACTCCAAGAGATGGAGCGTCTTCCCAATTACCAAGTACGGCGTCTTAGCCACTGAATTGCACACCAAGATTGCTGGAATTTTCACAAGACTTCATCACGTTGTTCTGAGCAGACTGCTTCTGGGTTTCTTCTGCCGGCTCATTCTCACAATCAATCATACCCATTATATGCGTCTCATTGTGCACAGGAGATGGATCTTGGCCAGTGTTTGTTGCATCTGGACTTTGCACGACGATGTCACCTGCATCAATAAGCTTTTGAATTGCATTCTTCAGATTCCAACATTTCTCTATGTCGTGCCCCAGGGCACCTGAGCAATATGCGCACTGTTGAGGAGGATCAAACTTCTTTGGAGGAGGGTTCGACACTTTTATCTGAATCGGCTTCAACATGTCCAGTGTTCTTAGCCTCTGGAACAGACTGGCATATGATTCTCCCAAAGGAGTGAAGGTCTTCTTCCTCCGTAACCTCTCATTCTTAAACGCTGGATTGGGCCGAAAACCTGATCCGGGGTGTTTTGGTAAGCTTGCGGGGGTAGATGGGCATTTTGAGGAGCTGGGTACTGAGAATATGATGTGCGACTTTGGGATTTTCGTGGAGAGAAGTGGCGTTGGGGAGGGTCATCTAATGCACAAGGATAACCACAGGGACGATGTCGAGGCTGGAAGTGTTGATCGGGAAAACCTATTGGAATGAGTGTTTTGATGATTAAAGTGAGGAGTGCCAATATGTCAATAACTACCAAGGAAATAGAGGAAATCAAGGAAATCAACAATGGCGCCCTCAAGGCAATTGGGGCAATCAACAAGGAGGCGGCCATTGGAACAACAACAATCAACAACAGGGTGGCAACAATTGGAACAATGGCAATCAAAACAACAATTGGGGTAATCAAGGCAATAACCAAGGCAATTGGAATGGGAACAACAACAATTGGAACAACAACAATGGCAATCAAGGAGGGTGGAATAATGGTGGTAGGGGGCAAGGCTTTCAAAGGCCCCCCATGTTCCAACAACCAAACAATCACCCCCCTTTCAGTCACAAGGGCCTAGTTCTTCTAGAAGTGATATGGGACGGATAGAAATGATGTTCGAGAAGATGATGAAAAAGAACCAAGATTCAGATGTATACATATACATATTGTATACCACCTAATTACCCTATTTCCTTTATGGGGAAGAAAGAAAATTAAGGAACCCGCAAATATTGGAAAAACTCAATTATTGTTAACCAAGGAAAATAATTCGTAGTAAAGACAAGATACACTTGGACCATAAAAACCCGTGCTCAAAATATTTTTATTTTCGAGCACAGGTTTAGTCGGTAAAAAAAAACTTAAATAGGATTCAAGTAGAGTTTTACTCGAACGTATCAATAAGCTAGACCCATACTGCGAGTTGTTTACATGCCATAAATAAACTCGGACACTCAGAAATCTGTTAGGACAGGCGGATTCACATCTACTTACAACCAACACAGTCCTCTGTTCGTGGAGCAGAAGCTAATTTGTTTAGCCTT
>NW_017700082.1:0-2281 GCF_001879085.1 Nicotiana attenuata | reverse complement strand
ATAAACATGTCCGAGAACTGGGTCCAAGTCAATGAAGCAGCCTCGACTGGACTGTCTATCTCATAAGTGCGCCACCAATCATAGGCAGCTTCCCGAAGCTGAAAAGTAGTGAAAGAAACCCCGCTGGACTCCACTATGCCCATAGTGCGAAGAATACGATGACACTCCTCTAGAAATCCCAAGGCATCGTCTGATGCTAATCCACTGAACACTGGGGGATCATACTTCTTGAACTTCTCAAGCCTGCGCTGCTCGTCCTCTGAAGTAGCTGACCCATCCTCGGGCTGAACTGGTGCTGCAGGCGGTGCCGGAATAATCTCGGGAGCCTGCTCAACCTGCACTCGCTGCTCAGGAGTGCGGACGGCGGGAGTCTGCGCTCCTCCCCCGGCCTGGGATGTGGCTGCAGCAATGGGAAGCAACCCCGCCTGAGCCAAGGTGGTGTACATGCTCACGAACTGAGCCAAAGTCTCCTGGAGCGCTGGAGTAGTAGTGGCAGTAGTAGGTGTGCCAAGTGACTGGGCTCCGGCTGGATCTGCTGGTGGTACCTCGGCGGCAGCTCGCGCAGGTGCTCTGGCTGCACCACGTGCACGTCCTGGACCTCTCCCCCGGCCCCGGCCTCTGACGGCTGCAGGAGGGGGCGCGAGTGCCTGATCATCACGAGTAGCACGTGTCCTCACCATCTGTGAGAGAATAGAAGTCAGAAGTTTAGAATCGATGTTCGAAATATCGCACGACAAGGAGTTCAAATGAAATGAAGATTTCTCCTAAACAGTTACATAGCCTCTCGTAGATAAGTACAGACGTCTCCGTACCGATCAACGAGCCTCTAATAAATCGGCCTGTGTTCCGTGACTCCTATGAACCTAGAGCTCTGATACCAACTTGTCACGACCCCAGTTCACCCTCCATGAACATGTCGTGATGGCACCTAGTTCCTACAACTAGGTAAGCCTAACAGTGCGGAATAACAAGTTAACATTTGCGGAATAATAAATTAAAATTGAACATACGGAAATAACAACTGTATATAAGGCCACTCAGTCTATACAACTCAAAATATGCGGAAGTCTGCAACTAAATCCCAAACCCGAAAACTCATGGGAAACACAGGCTAATAGAATGTAGTAAACTGCTCTACACCAGAATGTCTAAACAACATGAAAGGAAAGAAAAGGAACTATCTGCTAAAGCCGGAATAGAGTAGAGACTCCTGGTCTGCGAACGTAGCAGATATACCTCAAGTCTCAGCTAGGACTCTCCACCACGAGGATGATACGTCTGGGAGGAAGTACCTGGATCTGCACATGAAAAACATGCGCAGGAAGGGCATGAGTACACCACAGCGGTACTCAGTAAGTGCCAAGCCTAACCTCGGTTGGGTAGTGACGAGGAAGGTCAGGGCCCTACTGAGATAACATAATAAATAATGAGATAACAGAAATAGTTTAAATAAAGTCTACAGCGAGAATCTAAACCAGGTAAATAAGGAAGAACAGTAATAGAAAGCAAAGGTAACAATACACGGAAAACTGCCCTCACAAGGAATAGTAGCCGAGGGTTCTCTTGGTATCCCGAGGATCTCTTGGTATCCTCATCATCAACACTAGGGATCTCTCGGTATCCCGAGGATCTCTTAGTATCCTCAATAAGTAAGTTAGGGATCTCTTAGTATCCCGAGGATCTCTTGGTATCCTCAATAAGTAAACCGGGGATCTCTTTGTATCCCAATATATATAGAAACACATGTGCCAGGGATCTCTTGGTATCCCGCACCCTTAGTCCAGAATATCTTAAGTACAGGGGATCTCCCGGGAAGCCGTCCCGTAGTCCCAAATTAAACACACAACAACAACGATTCCTAAATCTCGGAACAATGCTAAAACTCAGGACACGAAGTAATAAATTATAGCCTAACATGCTTCACAGAGTACAAACAGCACAATTAAAGCAAATAAGTAGGTAAGCCAGCTAAACATGAGTCTCTAAGCTAGCACAGGTACAAACTTGCAGCTAAAATGAACAAGTAAACAAGAAAGCTCAATTTAAATACTTCAAGTAGAAACGGATTTACAACAATTAGCTCAAGTACGCGCTCGTCACCTCACGTACGGGGCAGTCAAATATTCAAGATCATATCCTAAGGGAAAAAGGTCCCCCCACACAAAGTTAGACAAGCCACTTACCTCGAACCGGCTCAATATCGACTAGAAATCACGCTCTTGCCACGAGTATCCGACTCCAAATGGCTAAAATCTATTCAATTCAATTACACATTGTAAAT
>NW_017700081.1:0-2281 GCF_001879085.1 Nicotiana attenuata | reverse complement strand
ATCTACTGCGAACATCTCTCTTGCGGCGCATTGCTCCCCGTACACAGTGATGACCCCCTCGGCAGATGGGAATTTCAGCATTTGGTGCAGCGTGGACGGTACGGCCCCGATGTCGTGTATCCAAGGTCTTCCGAGCAGGGCGTTGTACCTCATATCGCCCTTGATAACACAGAACTTGGTCGCTTTTGTAACTCCGCCCACGTCGATCATCAGAGTTATTTCCCCTCGTGTTGTCTCCGTAGCCATATTAAATCCATTCAATACTCTTACCTCAGAAATTATCTGCCCTGTCAGTCCCAACTGTTCGACGACCCACGACCGAATTATGTTAGCCGAGCTTCCGGGATCGACCAAGACACGCTTGACTTTAGTGTCTCGGACCATCATGGATATTACCAAAGCGTCGTTATGGGGTTGTGCTGGTCCATCGATTTCCTCGTTGCTAAAACATAGTGTTCCCTCTGGTGCATAATCCCTGATCCGCTTCTCCCTTGTGATCGATATCTTGGTACGTTTCAGTATTGGTACTTGAGGTGCGTCTTCCCCTCCAATTATCATGTTTATGGTGTGCCGGGGTTCCTTCCTATCGGCTGGTCGATCTCGATTTTCGTAATGATTTTTGGCCCGATCACTGAGAAATTCTCGAAGGTAACCTTCATCGAGCAACCGGGCAACTTCCTCCCGCAGTTGCCTGCAATCTTCGGTTCTGTGGCCATGTGTGTTGTGGTACTTACATATTAACTTGGGATCCCTCCTCGATGGATCGGACTGTACGGGTTTGGGCCATCGGGCTTCTTTGATACGTCCGATCGCCGACACCAAGGTAGCCGAATCGACACTGAAATTATATTCAGCCAATCGGGGCGCTTCCTGTCTATCGACGGCTTTCCCGAGGTTGGCCTTCGGTAACGGTCTTCTGTTCCTCTCATAGCCGCGGTCGTTCCTCGTAAATTTAGGCCTCCTATCATCCTGATACGGCCGATATCTTTCCTTGTTCGGTCTCGAATCTTTGTAGTTTTCCCTACGAGGTCGATCGAAATTCCTATGTGTGGATGGTGAATCCGAACTTGCTCCGCTGTGGTCGTCCTCTACCCTTATCTTCGATTGGTACCGGTTATGGATGTCTGCCCACGTAACTGCTGGAAACTCGATCAGACTTTGCTTTAATTGCCTGGATGCGGCTGAGCTGTTGGCGTTCAATCCTTGAGTGAAGGCTTGTACTGCCCAGTCATCCGTGACTGGGGGAAGATCCATCCTTTCCATTTGAAATCGAGACACAAATTCCCGGAGTGTCTCGTTTATGTGCTGTCGGACCTTGAATAGGTCGGATTTCCTTGTTTCTACCCTGATCGCCCCGGCGTGAGCTTTCACGAAGGCATCGGCTAACATGGCGAACGAATCGATGGAATTTGGCGGTAAGTTATGATACCACGTCATTGCCCCCTTGGACAAGGTTTCTCCAAACTTTTTCAACAAAACCGACTCGATTTCATCATCTTCGAGGTCGTTTCCCTTAATCGCGCATGTGTATGCTGTCACATGCTCGTTTGGGTCCGAGGTCCCATTATACTTCGGGATATCGGGCATTCTAAATTTCTTAGGGATAGGTTTTGGGGCGGCACTGGATGGGAACGGTTTTTGTACAAACTTTTTAGCGTCAAGGCCTTTCAGGACCGGAGGTGCACCTGGTATTTGGTCGACCCTGGAGTTGTATGTTTCTACTTTTTTATCGTTGGCCTCGATCTTTTCCTCCCCCTTTTCGATTCGTTCGGTCAATTCTTCTAGCCTCCTAAGAACCGCAGAATCAGCATCCGGCCTACCCCGTTCCGGCTGTACTGGGGTCGGATTGATGATTGCAGCTGCACGGGGAGCCTCCTCGGACCTGACAGGCTCCTGGACCCGGCTCTGGAGCTGAGCTATAGCCGATTGCTGGGCTTGCAGCATGTCAAAAATCATTTTAAGGTTGATAGTCTCTTCGCCGACTGCCTGGGCCCTCGAATCGTCCTCTCCCCGGACGCTATGTGATGATCCGGAGGCCTGATCAGTGTTGAGCGCCATCCGGGAATCGGCATCTATCGGGTTTTCGAGCCCGGGCATTCCATTGTTTCCTGTCTGCTGTTCAAGTTCGTTGTTGATTGATTGTGCCATTCTATGAGTTGGTAATTTGAATGTAAGATGGACTCTTTTGCAAAGAACCAGTGTATTGTGATGCGTCAAGAAAGAGTATCAAAGAGCTCACTATATCCTCAGCCCCACGGTGGCGCCAAACTGTTTACCCTGG
>NW_017700080.1:0-2281 GCF_001879085.1 Nicotiana attenuata | reverse complement strand
ACTTTGGCCCGCTCTGGCTTGGGGCACCTGACTGGTACCCTCTCCCGCAGCTGTATCAAGCCGTCTACTAATTGTTTGCTTCCTAGTCGAAGGCATCGCTGAAAGAAAACAAGGTGAATATTAAAGATGAACACTTACGACTCAACTCTACGCACGATCTAGATTCAGGAAGAAGGTAACAACCCTAGATGTCATGTAGCCTCCTGATTATAAATGTGGCGCGCTACACATCCATAATCAAGACTCTACTAGACACGGCTCATAGACAATCCCTAGGACAGACTTGCTCTGATACCAAGTTTGTCACGACCCAAACTGGAGGGCCATGACTAGCACCCGGCCATACTTACCGAGTACCAACATACATTTTATCTAACCTTTTTTATTATCTTTTAGGGCTGACGAGATCAATATAAATGGTAGACATGGGTCATGGACAACCAACAATAAAATATGATGGCATGAACATACATAACATGGGATGACTAGACAATCAAGAAACTATATATAAGGTACGAGCTACCACACTACCATGAGAGACTATACAACAAAAATCAGCCGACAAGGCCTACCAAACTATACATGAGTCGACACCTGTCTATGAGCCTCTAAAGGAACATAAGTGTTGCAACATAGCTGGAACAGGGCCCCGACATACCCATAATATCTATAACAAAAATGCATACCAAGACCAAGGCAAGTCCGAAGGAGGGATCTCGCCAATCACCGCTGAACTGGACAGCCTACTATGGTGGGGGAGCTGCGCCTGCTTGTCTATCAGGACCTGCAGCACGACATGCAGCGTCCACAAATAAAAGGACATCAGTACGAATGAAGTACTGAGTATGTAAGGCAGGGAACCATAAGTACGAACAGCAATGTAAGCAAGGATAGAGAATAGACAACCTGTAACATCTGGGTACCTCTAAGGACTACTGACATGAAATGCGTGATACATATGTGTATATACATAAACTTTTAATACATACGCCTCTGTGGGCATCATCATCATCATATCGTACCTGGCCGTTAATAGGCTCGGTAAAAACGTACCCGGCCACGTGGAGCTCGGTAAAAGCCAACTGATCAGTGGTTGCACAATAGGTGCCGTACCCGGCCGACTATAGCGCGGCTCGGTAGAGTAAAATAGATACATATATATAATGCATGCTCGACTCATGGACTCACGTTCTAAACCTTTCGGAGTGACGTAAGGTCGGTATCCTCTGTACACGTTATTAGGACTAACTCTTCACCATGAACCTTATAAGAATCAGGAAGTACCAATAACATTGATAACATAAGAATAAGAGAAGCAACATCAACATCAATCGTTCCATAAGAGGGGAAACAATGTAAGTACTGCTAGCTTCTAAGAGTAGAGTATCTTTGGAAGCTCGTTCATTACATTATGTACAATCGGAGTCGTGCAAAAGAAGGAAAGGGATAGCCTCACATACCTTGTATATACTGCCCCAATCTCAAGCTATGCAATTTTCACGACTCCTTAGTCTACAATAAGAGAAACGATACTATAGTTACCATTCAAGCGTCATAACTATTATGTATCGACCACAACCTATTTTACGATGAAACGGACAGCACCTCCCCTATATATATGACTTCACACAATTCCAAAAAATCACCAAACAGCCCAAACAACATCAATAATAATCATATTGAGCCTCCCAAAACAGTCCACACACAACCAAATCACTTCATACATACGACGGCCACCGTAGTCGTGTCAAACGACCCGGAAATGTTACGAAGAACTACCAGCCCACAAACCTACATCTATATGGTGTTTCTCCACACCCTTCCTCCTCCAAAACTCCACAAAACAGTAGTAAGACACGCAGCCCAACAGCAACACAAAACAGTCCACAAAACAGTCCGCTACAAGTGAATAACTCGAACTCACGGCTTCCGATCACCGTCCCGTGAGTTCTTACATGTATAGAACGAATTACCATGAATTCACAGCAGAATAAATGTATGAAAGATAGCAGTAAACTCACCTTACTTGTTGGATAACTCAGCCCTTATCTTGGTTCTTCAAACTCTAGGGTTTACCCCCAATTTGAACTTGAAAGAGATGGAAAATCAATTAGGGTTTGTGGATAATTTTTGGGAGGAAGTTTGCAGGGGTTTAGGTCTGGTTATTTGTGAAATATAATGAGGGATATATTGCAGAAGATAAGCCTTTTAATGGGCTCTTTGTCTGACCCGAAATTGCCTCTTTTTGGGCTATCATTTAACCAGTAGTGACCACTACTGT